>NC_048580.1:57679627-57739627 GCF_013265735.2 Oncorhynchus mykiss | reverse complement strand
AGGAAGTGTTGGCTTTGGGGGTGACCAGTAAAATATACCTGTTGGAGCTGCAGTTTGATTAGTTGGAGTCAGTTTTATGATTTAATGTATTTGGTTCTTATTGCTTCACTACTGTCTGGAACTTTAAGTCTGTGTTTGCTCTGGTGCTTTGAAAGACACAAAGAAGTAAAACGTATATAAATTCTGCAATTTTAATAATACAATTCCAATGTCATACAATACCTTGATCAGTCTCTCTATGTATATCCAGGCTGGTGGTACTGGAAAGTGGGTGTGTGGAGTGAATAAGATCTAGTATGAAGTCTGGTGGGGTTAGTGATGCTAGTGGAAGCCTGTCCCTGAGAATCAAAAAATGTATGTCCTCCTAGCCTTCCTCCAGCCCATGCAGGGTAGTCTGGGTAATTATTTATGCATGTTTCTCAATCCCACACCTCGCCACACTAGTTTGACCCCAACAGGGGATGCCTGATTCCTCCCTCCCAGGCTCCCCCTCTACCCCCTCGCCATCCCCCAATCTCCTGGCCCCTGACCCCCCCCTAGAACTCACTGCCTGCCACTGGTCTGAAGAAAAACTGTCAAGTAGAGCCTCCGTGTGTGGCAAAAGTTAGGAGATGTCTAATCAATGCAAGATGGAATTAAAATGACGGAATTTAAAGGAGAAGGATAGGCTACAACAACCAAGAGCCAACAGGTAGGTTGCTAATTAATATTCTAAATGGAGTTGCATTTGTAACTGTAGGATGAAAAAGCGAATGCACTGCAGCCTCAATTAGCCTAGCTAGCTAACGTTAGCTTAACTAGCTTCTCCCAGTTTGATGCAGTCAAGACAGGTACTATGTAATCATATTTTATGATAAATAACCTAGCTATGGCAGCTATTAGTCTACTATAGTTTGGGTCGTCTCTCCCTCCCTCCTTCCTGCTCCCTGTGTCACTCACTCACAGTACAGCCCTCCCCCGCCTGCTAGAGCTGCACCTCTTTCTCCCTCCTCTCGCACTTGATCACTTCCAGATAATAAAGTAGCTTAAATAATGACTTTTCTGCTGCTTCACTCGGATCGGACCGGGTCTGGATTCAACCAGGTCTATACAGAACGGGTCTAGTTGTCCTTGGTCTGTTCGGAACAGGTCTCTAAATTTAAAAAACATGATGCATATCGGGTCTAGGTGGGAAAGCCCAAGGTTTATTTTGGAACAGGTCCAACTTTTTGGACCCATGAAGATCTCTACTGTCAAGTTCTAGCCCTGACCCCCCTTTCTCAACTCTCCAAACCTCCCGTGCACTTGCTTTTCCTTGACCTGTTCTCACACTTCTTCCCTTCTATCTTGTTCATTACCTTTCCCTTACTTATCAGCTCCGCTTTCCTACACTCGCCTTGTCCTTTTCAGCCATCTCCCTCAGTCACATAGAGATATCATGGATCTTTGACAAAATCTGCACATTGGCTAAAGAAGTGAGTTTCTGATAAAAAAATAAAATGTTAATGAAAATCTACAGTAAATACTACAATATACTAGTCTGCAAAAACACTACATTAATTACTAAAGTATATACTACAGTTTTCTTTTACTAGATTATTTATGATATAGTTAACTGTAAATACTACAGTATATACTACAGTAATGTTCACAAAAACACTACAGTGAATTTTTTTACATTTTATATGGGGGACTTCAGTACAGATGAAACCACATTGGAGGCTGAGGTGGACCACTTGTCCCACTAGTTTGTTAAAGCTCCAGTGTGGGTAAATGGCAAATCATGCTGGATGGGCAGCAGAATTGATTGGGTATCAGTGTGCATGTATGTGTCTGTGTATGTCTGTGTGTGAGAGAGAAAGAAAGAGAGAGTGGTTTGGAGAGCAAGAGGGAACGAGAGAGAGAGAGAGAGAGAGTGTGTGTGTGTGTATGAATGTGTGTAGCAGACCGTGACAGAACATGGTGTGCCTCTGCTAGCCAAACTTATCTCCAAGATGTACTGCAAGCTGAAACTGGGGTACGGAAAAGGAAGGGGAGATCGAGAGAGAGGGAAAAGGAAGATGGGGAGAAAGAAAGCAAAGCGAGAGAGAAGGAGAGAGAGGGAAAGGGAAGATGGGGAGAGAGAAAGCAAAGTGAGAGAGGAGAGAGAGGGAAAGGGAAGATGGGGAGAGAGAAAGCAAAGCGAGAGAGGAGAGAGAGGGAAAGGGAAGATGGGGAGAGAGAAAGCAAAGTGAGAGAGAAGGAGAGAGAGGGAAAAGGAAGATGGGGAGAGAGAAAGCAAAGTGAGAGAGAAGGAGAGAGAGGGAAAGGGAAGATGGGGAGAGAGAAAGCAAAGTGAGAGGGAAAAGGAAGATGGGGAGAGGGAGAGAGAAAGCAAAGCGAGAGAGGAGAGAGAGGGAAAGGGAAGATGGGGAGAGAGAAAGCAAAGCGAGAGAGGAGAGAGAGGGAAAGGGAAGATGGGGAGAGAGAAAGCAAAGCGAGAGAGAAGGAGAGAGAGGGAAAAGGAAGATGGGGAGAGAGAAAGCAAAGCGAGAGAGAAGCAGAGAGAGAGAGAGTGCTGCAGCAAGATACAGAGCCCAGCTGGTACACCCAATTTACTCTCATTTGCTGTGAAATTAACTGGCAAACTTGTTTCGATCTTTTCACAAGAGAGAGAGCGAAAGAGAGAGAGAGCGAGGAAAACGGAACACAAGGATGATTCTGGGCTTGGCGCTGGAGAGAGTGAACCAGCCATCCATACACACTGGACACAGTCTCTGAGAGGAGGTATTCAGTATGTGTGGGTAATCAACATAATAATGTCATAGATCAGCTGACATTGAGGAAGTTAAGACACTGCAGTGCTCCACAGGCAGCCTTTAAAAAGCCAGGTGGTAATTTAAAGGTTGGTTTAGAGTCACAGCCAATAATGTGAGAACCCTGGAAACACTGCAGGTGTACAGTGCTGTGTCAGGCCTTTGGGATGGGGCCAGGTGCTGTGTGTGTTTGAATGTATGTGTGTCCCCTATCTATACCTTTAGAATACACATGGCTCTGATTACCCAGGGGTCTCTCTTTCTCTCGCTCTCTCTCTCTTGCTCGCTCATACAGGTAGAAGGGCAGCTCTTAACTGACTGCGTATACACAGAATTCTTAAGAGAGAGGGACAGTTTGTATAGTTCCCCACTGTACCTAATGATCTGTTACAAGAAGTGGTCAGGGTTGCAGGCTGAGAAGGTGGTGAGTGAATGTATGTGTGTGAAAATGTGTGTGTGTCTGTCCAGCACCTGATGCTCTGCTGCATGAAGCGGTCAGGGTCGCTGGCTGAGAAGGTGGTGAGAGAGGTGCCAGCAGGAACACCCTCCTCAAAGCGGATGGATTTGGGGTTGGTGGGGAAGAAGGGCGGTTCGTTGATGTCTACCACAGAGATGGTGACCCCGGATGTGGACTGGAGGGACGACTGGATCCCACTGGCCAGCGGAGCCTGGTTATTGACAACCACCGTCAGCATGAAGGCCCTGTTCTGCTCAAAGTCCACCGGCTGGAGAGGGAGTTGGGGGAGAGAGAGGAGGGGTGAGAGGAAGAGGCAGATAATTAGGGAAGGATTAGTAATCTCATACTCCATCAAATGGCATGGTAAGAGCAATCACACATGACTGACAGAAGAAGTATAGATAAAAAGATAAAATAGGGATGATACAAAAATAAGATGAGAGAGAGATAATAAGAGAACACTAATAAAGGGTGTAGTCAAATAAAATGAGAAAAAGAAACAAAGCCTACACCAGGCCTGGGAAAAGGCCGGCCCGACTTGATTCAATACGGCCTGTGGAATCATGTTCAGATCATGTAAAGAATTTGCAATAGTAAAGTTTTGAAACACGTATTTGTTATTCAAATTAAAAGTTCAATGAATACTTTCCTTTGTGTAATGATTTAACTCCCACCGCTTGTGGGACATTTATTTTGAAGGCACGTATAAATGACAACTGCACGAGGACAGACAGTGACTGACAGGCTGACAAACAAGTCACATTTACAAATAGTAGCTAGCTGGAAATTGCGCAAAAATGTGTTTTTCAAAGAAAAGGAAAGTAGACAATGAATGTAGAGTGTTCCAGCAAGAGTGGACATCCAAATAATTTTTATTGAAGTATCAGGGAATGCTTAGTGAGCAAAGAGAGCATCGCTGTCTTGAAAGACTACAACTTGTCCAGCCTCTTCCAGACGAAGCATGCAGAGAAATATAGGAATATGTCTTCTGAGCAGAGGGCAAGTGCATCGAAAGAGTTGCTTTCTCAGTTGCAAAAGCAGCAAGGACTTTTCACAAAACTGCATTCAGCAAATGACGGAATTGCGAGAGCTAGTTATGTACTGTCCCACAAAAGTGCTAAACATAGCAAGCCAATCGCTGACGGCAAATTCATTAAATAATGTTTAATTGACTCTGCAGCAATACTTTGCCCTGACAACAAAGAGCTGTTCGAAAATGTTTCCAGCAGTGATGCACGTGACACGGCGCAGTTGTTGATATTCTTACAAGGAATAACCACAGATTTTGAAATTACAGAGGAGCTTGCTTCAGTGCAGTCAATGAAGAGCACAACCACAGAGAAATATTTATTGGAGGAGGTTAATAAGTGTGTGGCAAAGCTGGGACTGAGTTTTGAAAAGTTTTCCAGTGTGACCACTGATGGGTGCCCAAACTTGACAGGAAAAACGTTGTCCTTTTGAAAAGGATACAAGATCAAGTAGCTGAGCTGAACCCAGATCAGAAAATTATTTTCCTACATTGCATTATTCATCAGGAGGTGCTCTGTAAGTGTGTTCTGAAAATGAGCCATGGTGTGGATAAAGTCACTAAAGTGGTAAACTTCATAAGAGAAAAATGTTTAAACCACAGGCAGTTTGTCTCACTGTCGGAAGAGACAGTTGGGTCATGCAGATCACACCTACCACACAAACGTGAGATGGCTGAGTTTGGGGAAGGTGCTTACAAGGGTGTGGGACCTGAAGTCAGAGATGAATGAGGTTTTGCAAATGAAAGGAAAATGTGTATTTCCCTCAATGGCAAGATAAAGAATGGTTGGCTGATTTTTGCCTTCACCGTGGACATCTTGGCCCTCATGAATGAACTGCATTCCAAACTACAAGGGACGGGCCTTTTTGCACATCAGATGTACAGCCTTGTCAAAGCCTTCAAGGGAAAATTACTCCTCCTGACCCGACAAGTAGAAGTCAACAACCTCACCCACCTTCCGACACTACTAGTCTGTTCCCTAACAGATGACCAGCGGGAGAAGTATACATCGCTGCTGCGTGCTTTGAACAATTAGTTTTCTCGTCGTTTTGAGGATTTCAAAGTGTTGGAAAATGACATGCTGTTGGTTTTCCTCTCCTTTCACCTCCAATGTGGATAACGCTCCCACTGACCTGCAACTAGAGCAACGTTAGTCTGATGCAGTGATTGGAGAACTATATTAAAACAATGTCACTGACGCGGTTCTATGCATCTCTCGATGAACAAAACTTCCCAAAGATTAGGAGTCATGCTCAGAAGATGTTTGTACTGTTTGGGTCAACCTATGTATGTGAACAGACATTTTCAGTGATGAAATATAACAAGTCAAGGCACAGATCATCTCTTCCTGACTCTCACCTCTCAGCAATCCTGCTCATAGCGACGTCAGAAACTATGCCTGACTTCACTGCTCTAGTCAATGCCCATCAGAGACTTCACTCCTCACACTGATTGAGTAGTTTAAATGTAATGTTGAGCTCTCTCTCTTTGTGTTATTGTGCATACCCGTTAACAAGAGTTATGTCCGTAGTGCTGAATGCAAAGTATACTTTTCCCTCTGTGTAGTTCATTGCATGTTTAATAATGAAAATACTATTCTATTATTTTCATTTAATAATGAAAATAATAGAACATGGATCTTGTTTATTTCTGTGCATGTTAAAAAAGTAAAATAGGTAGCATTTCTGGATGTGATTTACAGTAGATATATCTGTCAACACAGTCATACACATGATGAAAAATCCTACAATATGACTCTGGCCCGTGATGGCAAAAATATATTATAATGTGGCCCACCATGGAAAATAATTGCCCATGCCTGCCCTACACTATGGTTAGAAGAAATAGATGGGAGAGAAATAACAAGAGAGAGATCAAACTCACAGTGATATCTAACCCCCCCATTCCCAGAACACTTAAACATTCTCCTCCAGTTCCTCTGTCCCTCTATCCTCCACCTGCAGCTCTTGAGAGAGAGAGCGAGAGCAGAGCTGAGCCCTATTGACGATAAAGGAAGTAATGAACAGCCCTGGTGCTGAGCAGCGCTAGCTCTGCGCTAGCTAGGATGAATTGGAACAGCGTTATCGCTAAACTTAGAGGGACCTCTGCACCCCTACCTGTAATTACCCTGCTAACACTGAGTGAGTTAGGCAGGTCTTAAACAATTCATGGACCGGCTGCCGTTGGGGCTGGCGCTCCCTGTTAAATTCACACTGGGTAAACTCCCCTCCCCTCACCGTGTGTGTATGTCTGCGTGAGTGGGTATGTGTGTGTGTGTGTGTGTGTGTGTGTGTGTGTGTGTGCGTACGTGCTCATGTGTGTGTGTGTTGGCTAGCTCCAGCCACCTACAAGGCGGTCTGCCGTGTGAGCCTAAAACGAAGTGACAGCTCTGGGCTGGCTTAATGACAACAACACAATTAAATTCAGGTAACCTCCAGAAACACACACAACAAATATGTTAGGTATTGCATGCTGCTGGCTGGCTCTGAGTACAGTTAGCGATCCAGTTGATGATTAGCACCCGGAGGCCGGTGTCTGCTGGTGACAGTAATGATTTGGAGCACATCTGTGTGTTGCTTCGCCTTAGTGTTCGTGTTAACGGACGCGGTAGGCGACGATATAAAAGCATTCATAATAAAGCAGCCAGAGTGATGAGGGGATTGGATCTGACAGATGCTATCGTGGTGTGTGCGTGCGTGCCTGCGTGTACTGATGATGAGAAGAGGAGGCTGGTGTTGATGTCTGTCTGTCTGTCTCTCTGTCTGTCTGTCTGTCTGTCTGTCTGTCTGTCTGTCTGTCTGTCTGTCTGTCTCTGTCTGTCTGTCTGTCTGTCTGTCTGTCTGTCTGTCTGTCTCTGTCTCTGTCTGTCTGTCTGTCTGTCTTGTCTGTCTGTCTGTCTGTCTGTCTGTCTGTCTGTCTGTCTGTCTGTCTGTCTGTCTGTCTGTCTGTCTTGTCTGTCTTGTCTGTGTGTGTGTGTGTGTGTGGAGTGAACCAGTGATGTACTGGGGCCCTATCAGAAGGCTGAACGTGCTTGGAGCTCTTTGATCCATAGCCAGTGATGCAGTGCTCCCTCTCCACCTCCCCTTCTTTCTTTTTGTCCTCTCTGACTGCTCTTCCTCCTCTCTCTATCGAACCGCTTCCCTTCCCCAGCTCCCTCTGCTCCTCCCTTCCCCTTCCTTCCTTCTCCATCCTCCTCCTATCACCTTATCCTCCCCTTCTCATTTCCTTTCCTCTCTCTGGCATGTAGTCACCCCTGTCATTTCCTATGCTCATCACACACTTCAATTTACATATCCTAATGACTTAAAGACGAATGTGTGTGGGTAAGTACATGCGTATGTGTGTGCATGTTTGTCTGTATGTGTTTGTGTGATGCCTCTGTTTTAATCCAGGATTTAAAATGTATGCGTATTGGTTCCCTAGACAGTTCTCTAATTGTGCAGGTTAAGACCTCAGTCCATGTTTATAGAGCAGCCATGGTCCCAGGTGGGCCGTCTCAGTAAACTTGTGAGAGATGTCAGTGTGTTCTGCTGATGTGCCTCCACTAGCAGCCAGAGAGGCCTCCTCTGTAAATACATACTACATCAATTCAGATGTTTCCCATATACCTACGCGTTACAGTTTTTCTGATGTGAAACCGATTAGAGTTGGTAGCCATTCTGGCTTTGGTGCCCAGAGAGACTCAAAGCCTATTCCACAGACAGTGGAATAGGCAGAGGAAAACCACTGGCTCTGAAGGGGTAGCTCATAACACTAGTCAAATATACACACCATATACACACTATACCTGTGCACACGCACGCACACACAAACACCTATGGCTAAAACTAGAGCCCCTTAGAGGCCCTTACAAGACGCAACTGTGTTGCTGATGCACCCATTTATCACAGGTGCATAAAAACCACTACAATTGTAATTGACAAATCAATATAACATTTTCTGCAATGGTCTCAGTAGCCATTTTGTGTGTGTGTGTGTGTGTGTGTGTGTGTGTGTGTGTGTGCATGGCCATGTGCATGTGAAAGACCTGATGTCCTGCTATCCTATCCCTTATGTAGGCTATGATAGGCTGGTGGGCAGGTAACCCCCTATAGCTGGAGCTTACACTCAGTGGCTTATACATTGAGTGTACAGATCACTAAGGACACCTGACAGACATAGACATACCAGGTGAATCCAGGTGAAAGCTATGATCCCTTATAGATGTCAATTGTTAAAACCACTTCAATCAGTGTAGATGAAGGGGAGGAGACAGGTTAAAGAAGGATTTTTAAGCCTTGAGACAATTGAGACATGGATTGTGTATGTGTGCCATTCAGAGGGTGAATGGGTAAGACAAAATATTTAAGTGCCTTTGAACAGGGTATGGTAGTAGGTGCCAGTGTGACAAAGTGAAAATGTAGTTTCCATCAACCTTGCTCGCATTCTGCGAAATGCAGATATCAAAGAACACCGCAGTTCGCGGGCAGAGTAGTGGGTGAAACCATTCACTTCAGAAAAAGGTGTGATATAAATACAGTTTCCTTTCATTATGTGTTGTCGAATTCATCCAAATATTTGAGGCGATACTAGTAAGGTTGGCAATATGAGAGGTCTTCAGACAGATTTTTGTATTATTTTCCTTGAAAGAACTAGTGGAATTTTGAGTTCTTCTCTATTTGGAAAGTTGGTCTACCTGTTCTTTAGTTTGAGAGATATATTCTGAGAGAAGGTTCATGTCTCCTTCCTCTGTACATAAAAAAAACTGTTAAAAACTGTATAACACAATAGTGGAAAACTGGTTCATATATCCCAAAGTCAATAGCAAATGTGACTATGTATATATTTATGTCACCATTAATGTATTTAAAGCCTATTCCGGCAAGTTATCCAAGTATTTGCTGGCTTGGCTAGCCATGTTAACAAAGCGCTAACTAGCACTATAACATGCTGACCAAGCCGGACGTGCACCTGTATGCACATTTTGATTTTGTACCCCCACACCAGACACGATCAGGACACGCCGGTTAACATATCAAGACAAACAGTGCACTGTAATGTCACACTCTATTGCTAGCAGGTGATTTATTGAAATATGAATGTTTTTTCATACTACATTTAAAAGGTTTATATAAAAAGGGTTGTACTTGTGCACTGTATTTATGGATTGATGTCAGTGCCAATAACTGGAACGAATTGCAAAAATCGCTGAAGTTGGAGACTTATATCTCCCTCACTAACTTTAAGCATCAGCTATCTGAGCAGCTTACCGATCCCTGCAGCTGTACACATCCCATCTGTAAATAGCCCATCCAACTACCTACCTCATCCCCATATTGTTTTTATTGACTTTTTTTGCTCTTTTGCACACCAGTATTTCTACTTGCACATCATCATCTGCACATCTATCACTCCAGTGTTCATTTGCTAAATTGTAATTACTTCGCTACTATGGCCTATTTATTGCCTTACCTCCTTACTCCATTTGCACACACTGTATATAGACTTTTTCTATTATGTTATTGACTGTATGTTGTATGTTATGTTGTTTATTCCATGTGTAACTCTGTGTTGTTGTTTGTGTCGCACTGCTTTGCTTTATCTTGGCCAGGTCGCAGTTGTAAATGAGAACTTGTTCTCAACCGGCCTACCTGCAAAAATAAAAGGTGAAATAAATAAAAAAAATACAAATTAAATCACATTGAGGGCATTACTTTTGCTCCTATCTAAAATCTATATTGTGTCTTACCTAACCAGTGAATGTGTGGCTGTGACCATCCTGTCAATGCCTGTCATCACTGTGTGATATCTTTTGCTGCAGATAAAAACCAAGTCAACCTGAAGTGTCGGTGTCCGGGTGGCTATATACAGTTGGTTACACCAGGCGCACAGGTTTGTGTCAAGAACCGCAACGCTGCTGGATTGTTCTCGCTCAACAGTCTCCCATGTGTATTAAGAATGGTTCACCACCCAAAGGGCATCCAGCCAACATAACACAACTGTGGGAAGCATTGGAGTCAACATGTGCCAGCATCCCTGTGGAACGCTTTCAACACCTTGTAAGGTCCATGCCCCAGCAATTTGAGGCTGTTCTGAGGGCAAAAAGCAGGGGGATGTGCAACTCAATATTAGAAAGGTGTCCTTAATGTTTTATACACTCAGTGTAGATCTGACATGCAACACATAATTGATGAATGGGATAACAACACTGTCTGTACTACATCAACCTCAACCTTGGTGAAGACATATGTTTTTAAAATAGATATGATAAGTTATAGGTGAGAACTGGAGAATATCAGTGTTGCATACACCAAGAAAGTGTCTAATTTCACCATTCTGGTAAAAAAAGTTGTAAATTGCTGAGGTGTGTTCACTTTCGAGGGCTCAAGCTCTTCTTGTTTCTTCTTTTATATTTTAGTTCATTTATTATTATATTGTGAGACACTTACTGCACTGCTGGAACTAGAAACATAAGCATTTCACTGTACCTGCATTAACATCTGCTAATCTGTGGATGCGACAAATAAACTTTAATTAGATATGTCTTGGTTGGTCGCAGGGCCTTACCTTCACCACAGTAACCATGCCGTCATTGGTGTGTGGGTCGGTGATGATGGTGAAGTGACCTATGGGGTCACCGCTGATGATCCTGTATACAGCGTTCCAGTTGGGCGAGCGTGGCTGGTCGCGGTCAATCACGGTCAGGTTGGCAACCGCAACATTGATCCGGTTCTCTGGAACCTCCCCCGAAAACTGGGAGGGGAAAGAAAAAGGGAGAGAGAGATTAGAGGAAGTTAGAGGAAATCTTCTCCTTTGTAGGCAGTCAAATGGCTTAGTTATCATGTCACTCCACAAACTACTCCAGAGCATTAAACTAACTAAACACCCTACTGTCCTCTGCCTCCACGTTCTGTCTTGTTCTGAATAATTTTCTTGTTGCGCCCTCCTACTCCCATCTTTGGTGAGAACAGAGTATTCTTCCTTTCTGTTCTTCTGAGAAACTGAGGGAGCGAGAGAGAGAGCAAGGGATGGAGGGAGAGAAAATGCCTGATTTTGGGAAGGCTCAAGCAGCAGTGTGCATGTGTTTGTGCCTCTTTCTGAGTGGGTTTTAGAGAATCTATCGCAGCAGAAACGTGCTCTGTCCTGATAAGACCACACAGCAGAAGTGTGAGCTGCTGCCTGTCATGCATCTGTCTGGAATGGTTGGAAACTGATCACAGCTCTACAGCCGTTACAAGGTCAGAGGACTCTCTCTGTATGCCTGGACCGTACACAATAACAACATTAGCCCCCTTACCTACCCCTGACCCCCCAAATACCCCCTACCAACCTTACCTCCGCCCCTATCCACCCCATCACCAGCACTAGCAGTGGTTTCACGTCTTTCTTCATCTCGTCATAGCAACAGGCGTGTAGTACAGCTATAGCGCCGCCACACAGAGTCACCGTGTCGTCATGGGTAACAGGCATGGAGGAGCCGTTGAGCCTCTTATGGTGAGTGTGGGATATCAAAGAGTAAAGCCACGGCCTAAACACTCCCAACAGACCATAATACCCTGCCATGCCCTCACAGAGACACAAAGAGACACAGAGACCCAGCACACAGACACAGGCAGATTAGGGAGCTGTGGCAAGAGGGTTGTCTATAGAGAACCAATGACATTCTTAAGGAAACAGAGGAGTGGTCCTGTTGGTCTGCTAGGATTGAATAAAGAGGCAGTGTGTGTGTGCACACTCTTAACTAAGTCTGCTTTGCCGCTGCTATCGGCTAGGCCAGGGTTTACTCCATACTAATTTGAGAAAATGTAACCACACTAAGGCAGGTGGTGTACGGGGGGAAGGGGGAGGTGTAGTGGAGGCAGGGGGAGGTGTAGTGGAGGCAGGGGGAGGTGTAGGGGAGGCAGGGGGAGGTGTAGTGGAGGCAGGGGGAGGTGTAGTGGAGGCAGGGTGAGGTGTAGTGGAGGCAGGGGGAGGTGTAGTGGAGGCAGGGGGAGGTGTAGTGGAGGCAGGGGGAGGTGTAGTGGAGGCAGGGGGAGGTGTAGTGGAGGCAGGGGGTGTACGGGAGGCAGGGGGAGGTGTAGTGGAGGCAGGGGGAGGTGTAGTGGAGGCAGGGGGAGGTGTAGTGGAGGCAGGGGGAAGTGTAGGGGAGGCAGGGGGAGGTGTAGTGGAGGCAGGTGGAGGTGTAGTGGAGGCAGGGGGAGGTGCAGTGGAGGCAGGGGGAGGTGTAGTGGAGGCAGGGGGAGGTGTAGTGGAGGCAGGGGGAGGTGTAGGGGAGGCAGGGGGAGGTGTAGTGGAGGCAGGGGGAGGTGTAGGGGAGGTGTGAGGGAGGCAGGGGGAGGTGTATGGGAGGCAAGGGGAGGTGTAGCGGAGGCAGGAGGAGGTGTAGTGAAGGTGTAAGGGAGGCAGGGGGAGGTGTATGGAGGCAGGGGGAGGTGTAGGGGAGGCAGGGGGAGGTGTAGGTGGAGGTTAAGGGAGCCAGGGGGAGGTGTAGTGGAGGCAGGGGGAGGTGTAGTGGAGTCAGGGGGAGGTGTAGGGGAGGCAGGGGGAGGTGTAGTAGAGGCAGGGGGAGGTGTAGTGGAGGCAGGGGGAGGTGTAGTGGAGGCAGGGGGAGGTGTACGGGAGGCAGGGGGAGGTGTAGTGGAGGCAGGGGGAGGTGTAGTGGAGGCAGGGGGAGGTGTAGTGGAGGCAGGGGGTGTACGGGAGGCAGGGGGAGTTGTAGTGGAGGCAGGGGGAGGTGTAGTGGAGGCAGGGGGAGGTGTAGTGGAGGCAGGGGGAGGTGTAGGGGAGGCAGGGGGAGGTGTAGTGGAGGCAGGTGGAGGCAGGGGGAGGTGCAGTGGAGGCAGGGGGAGTTATAGTGGAGAAAGGGGGAGGTGTAGTGGAGGCAGGGGGAGGTGTAGTGGAGGCAGGGGGAGGTGTGAGGGAGGCAGGGGGAGGTGTATGGGAGGCAAGGGGAGGTGTAGTGGAGGCAGGAGGAGGTATAGTGAAGGTGTAAGGGAGGCAGGGGGAGGTGTATGGAGGCAGGGGGAGGTGTAGGGGAGGCAGGAGGAGGCAGGGGGAGGTGTAGGTGTAGGTGGAGATTAAGCGAGGCAGATGGAGGTGTATGGAGGCAGGGGGAGGTGTAGAGGAGGCAGGGGGAGGTATAGGTGGAGGTTAAGGGAGGCAGGGGGAGGTGTAAGGGAGGCAGGGGGAGGTGTAAGGGAGAAAGGGGGAGGAGTAGGGGAAGGCTGGGGGAGGAGTAGGGGGAGGTGTAGGGAGAGGTAAGGGGAGGTGTAGGGGGAGGCGGGGAGAGGCAGAGGGAGAGAGGGGGGTGACAGGGAGCTTCATCATGGGGCCCAGGTGATGTAAGGATGAGGCAGGAGAACAAGATGCAGGCAAAGCTGGTGTTCCTACTGGCTGGGGTTATTCCTCACTACTAAGCATGGGGTACACACACACATGCATGCATGCACACAAACACGTCTATTTTTTTCAAAAACTCACAGAAAGAAACTACACACCAATACAGACACACATAAGCTGTGTTCGAATACCCATACTAACGTACTGTATACCACATACTTATTAATGAGTATATACTACATACTATAAGTTCATTTTAGTATACTGTAAACAAACGATATCCTTTCAGTTTATGGAACTAGCGCTACACCTGTCTCCTGGAAGTTGATGCTGTTGCTATGTAACTTCTGGCTAGCTTGTTAGCATAACAAATTATTAGCTAGACATCTTATGACTTCATTTACAATGTCCATTGAGAATGCACAGTGACCATCTCACTTAGCTATGCTAAGAATGACGTGAATAATCAGTCAATAAACTCTGGGTAGTTAGTTAGATAGCATATAGTTAATATACTGGCAAGCTCGATGTATTAGTAGCCAACTAATGTTATGTAGCTAGCTAACATACCGGTACATACTGCTGTAATGATATGCTATGCAGTTTGTAAGGATAGCGTAGCTAACAAATTGTCAGCCAACATTACGTATAACGTAACTTATTTGAAAAGTCATTACTTTATTACATTGCTCAACATTTTCTTAACGTTTGTCATAATTAGTTAAAGCAATGAATTTGTATCTGCTCTCATTGGACTTGGCAGCATATTTTCCACCATTTTCTTCAAATCTGAAAGCGTTGTGAAGCCACTCCCATTTTCTGAAGAATTGCATCAATAGTTCGACATCCGGAAACTTTTGGCATACTAACTATATCCATACTATGACCAATAAACATACTACATACTCAATTTACGTCACAAAGAGTATGATCAGTGCGGATAGTATGAGTATTCGAACACAGCAATACTCTATTACAGATAATCACACAAACAGACAAACACATCCACTTTGAAACACACACAAACCCCACCCACTGCCTGTCTGCCCACCTTGAAAAATAGGCCAGCCTCTGATAGGCCTGATGAAATATTAATCTCAAACATTAAAGAGAAATTCCCCAAACGTTCTATTTCTGGGACGCTTTGATAGATTTACTGCAAACCCTAAATATTTGCATAATGGCATGCGTTGTCGACAAAATTGATTTTATGTAGCCTACTGGTAAACTGAATGATTTATAGAGGGAGCTTGTAAAAAGTGCTCTGCTCATCGTGGCTCCAAGACCTTTACTTTGCAAAATAACAGGGCCAATCATCATCAATATCAGCCAGAACATTTATTTAGCTACCCCCATCTGTGCTGGGTGATTGAAATGCACTTTAACCCACACAAATACAGTGGATGAGACTCCATCCGTTACAAACTACTATCATCATTACACTGCCACAACTGTAGAATCCTAATGCAGTAAAGAAGAGTCTGATTTAAAATGGGCCTGACTGTGTGTGTATGTTCTCCGAATGGACATGTTATAGCTAGAATAGTACATCATATCTAATACTGTACCTCCTTAGTTGCTTCTTACCTACCACACTCTCTTCACTCACTTCTCCTTTAACCCACCACCAGATGGGTATAAATAACAAAGGAAGACATTGAATATCCCTTTAAGCATGGTGAAGTTATTAATGTCACTTTGGATGCTGTATCAATACACCCAGTCACTACAAAGATACAGGTATCCTTCCTAACTCAAGTCGCTAACTTCACCTTGAAGCCAATTGTGACTTGAAAACAGTTACAGAGTTTAATGGCTGTGACAGGAAAAAACTTAGGATGGAACAACAATGTACTGTAGTTACTCCACAATACTAACCTAATTGACAGGGTAAAAATAAGGATGCGTGTACAGAATACAAATATGCATCCTGTTTGCAATAAGGCACTAAAGTAAAACTGCAAAAAACGTGGCAAAGAAATGTACTTTATGTCCTGAATACAAAGTGTTATGTTTGAGGCAAACACAACACATCACTGAGTACTACTCTTCATATTTTAAAGCATGGTGGTAGCTTCATTATGTTATGGGAATGCTTGTCATTGGCAAGGACTAGGTTTTTTTTTTTTATGATATAAAGACTAGAGCTGAGCACAGGCAAAATCCTAGGGGAAAACCTGGTTCAGTCTGCTTTCCACCAGACACTGAGAGACAAATTCACCTTTCAGCAGGACAATAACCTAAAACAACAGGCCAAAAATCATCAGTGCACGCAATGGAGTTGCTTACCAAGACGACATTGAATGTTCCTGAGTAGCCTAGTTAGAGTTTTGACTTCAATCGGCTTGAAAATCTACAGAAAGACTTGAAAATAACTGTCTAGTAATGATCAACAACCAACTTGACAGAGCTTGAAGAAGTACAAAAATAATAAGATCAAATATTGTAAAATCCTTGTGTGCAAAGCTCTTAGAGACTTACCCAGAAAGACCTACAGTTGTAATAGCTGCCAAAGGTGATTCTTACGTGTATTGATATTTTAGTGTTACATTTTTATAAATGTTTTACAATTGTTCAAATTGTTTCCACTTTAACAATACAGTGAAGTTTGTGTAGATCGTTGACAAAATGTTTGAATTAAATCCATTTTAATCTCACTTTGTAACACAACAAAATGTGGAACAAGTCCAGGGGTGAGAATACAGTACTTTCTGAAGACACTGTATGTGTGAAGCATCATAATCTAAACTGTTAGGTCATCTTTCTGATGTCCCTTTCTTTCCTCTCACTTCTGTCTCTTACCTTTCTTATATCCCTGTCTTCCCTGCTCTCTCCGCATATTCCTCTCTCTTGCTAAATGTCCTTCGTTCCTCCCCTTCTTCCTCACCTCTCAGTGCTCTCCTAATGATTGTACCGTGAAGCTCTCTACCTGAATAAGCTGTTTCCTGTTGCACTGGAGCGCTGATAAACAGCTGAATTAATCAGCTCAGATCACCCCCTGGGCCACCGGAGGGCCCAGCACGCCTTAATGACTGACACAGGGTTAATGAGACACACACACACACACACACATACACACACACACACACACATGCACGCACGCACACACAGACACACAGACACACACATACACACACATACAGATACACACACGACTACACATGCTCAAGGGCCTGTCCCCAAATTTTACAACAATCTCAGATCAATGCTAAAGCGTCTCTCTCTCTCTTTCTCTCTTTCTCTCTTTCTCACCTCACCTTCTCTAGCTGATGGGGTGTGAGAGGGACATTTCATTGTGTTTGCCACATAAGGCATATAAGTTAACTCATACAAACTATTACCACATGTCACCTGCACTGTGTAGTACCTGTCACACATACCCAGGACCCAGATTCCAATTCAGCTCATGTCCTGGCATATCTTTGCTTATAACCATAAGATGAGTTATCTTCTTAATTGCTTACACATAAATAACTTAAAAGGTCTGAAGTATACCTCCTCTGCTATACACACCCTCACACGCTCCAACAAAGTAACACAGAATCATTGCTCCCTATACACCATTGTGTCAAGCACCTCGCTGTAGAAACTAGTGCCAAAGAATCCCCTTACTTACTGTTTCAGCTAACCCTCCCTTCCTCTTTTAGCCATCCTACCCATTCCAGCCATCCTGAGTTTTCTTAGTTCCCAACAATCAGGAATACCGCTTCTACTCCCAACCCCCCCCCTCCCACCTCCCACCTCCACCCCACCACTCCTCGCCTCGCCCCACCTCCCCTATCCCTGCATCCCTCCACACATTTACTATATCTGACAGCACAGTGCCTCCAGGGTACAACTATGTGTGTGTCTGTCTGTCTCTTTGGTGTGTGCATGTGCATGCACTTTTTGAGACCAGGCTTGGTTAAGAGGTACTCATCACTGCTGGGGGAACTATAACAATCAACATTCCCCGGGTAAGCAGAAGATGTATGGATACGTTGGCAGCAATGTGTGCTAGTCTCCATGCCGTTTGATCACACACTTCATTCTTTACTTTGATTTGGTCCTGTGCCTCCAGGAATTACCTTTTCTTTTATATACGTTAAGGATCATCCTCATAACCATTATCACCACTATTATCATAAGTAGGTCTACTTGCTATTGTTTTCTGGGTGATGAAAGCTGAAGATTGGACATTTATTTCACTCAGGTCAGGTGTGTGTGCTTTCTCTGAGATGATGCAAGGGCTGTGTTTCACCCCTTCCCCTCTCCCTCTCTCCTCATCCCTCTCATCTTCTATCCTTCCCCCTGACTTCCACTCCTCCATCTCCCATACCTTCCCCATTTCCCCCCTCCCCCTCCATGTTCCCCTCCCCTCTCTCCTCCCTCCACTCACCGTTCTGGAGGTGAGCTCGGGGGGGTTGTCATTGATATCTGTGACAGAGATGATGGCGGTGGCCGTGTTGGACAGGCCAAAGTTTAGGTTGCCCTCCATGTCCGTGGCCTGGACGATGATGCTGTACTGGGACACTTTCTACAAGACAAACACACAGAGAGAAGAATATAAACAGTTAAGCAGAGCAACCAGTGATCAAACAAAGCACTCAATGGTCAAATACACAGTGTACAAAACATTAGGAACACCTGCTCTTTCCATGACAGGGACTGACCAGGTGAATCCAGGTGAAATCTATGATCCCTTATTGATGTCACTTGTTAAATACTCTTCAATCAGTGTAGAGGAAGTTGAGGAGACAGGTTTAATAATGAATTTTAAGCCTTGAGAAAATTGACACATTAATTGTGTACGAGTGCCATTTACAGGGTGAATGAGCAAGACAAAATATTTAAGTGCCTTTGAATGGGGTATGGTCGTAGGTGCCAGGCAAACCAGTTTGAGTGTGACAAGAACTGCAACGCTGCTGGGTTTCCTGTGTGTATCAAGAATGGTCCACCACCCAAAGGAAATCCAGCTAACTTGACGCAACTGTGGGAAGCATTGGAGTCAACATTCCTGTGGAACGCTGGACACCTTGTAGTCCATGTCCCGACCAATTGAGGCGGTTCTGAGGGTAATAGGGGATGGTGTAACTCAATATTAGGAAGTTGTTCCTAATGTTTTGTGTACTCAATGTACACAAAACTGCATAATGAGTACAAGGAGGTCAATGTATCATTTTCTTTAGGTTGTGCAGAAACAATAATCCATTTTACAGACCAGACATTTTGTCTCTCTCTCACACACGTTAGGTTACCTCTACACCCATGGTTCTCTCCTCAGCAACAAACCTTGTGCCTGGTGACAGCTTTGCCAGTGTGGGCTGGTCTATCTGTCTGTCTGATGTAATTAGAAGCAAAGGGACTCATTTATCCCCTCCCCTGGCTGTCCCCTCCCCTGTTCTTCCTACTCTACATCTTACACCTGTACCTTAGCCCCTACCCCGGGCCCCATCACTCACCTTAATGGGAGCCCAGGCACTTTGAAAAGGAACACTGTGGTGAAATTGTTCTTCAAATCAAATCAAATTCATTTGTCACATACACATGGCTAGCAGATGTTAATACAAGTGTAGCAAAATGCTTGTGCTTCTAGTTCCGACCATGCAGTAATATCTGACAAGTAATATAACCTAACAATTTCACAACAACTACCTACAAGTGTAAAGGAGTGAATACGAATATGTACATAAAAATATATAAACGAGTGGTGGCTGAACGGCATAGGCAAGATGCAGTAAATGGTATAGAGAACAGTATATACATATGAGATGAGTAATGTAGGGTATGAAAACATTATATGAAGTGGCATTGTTTTAAAGTGGCTAGTGATACATTACATCAAGATGGCAAGATGCAATAGATGGTATAGCGTACAGTATATACATATGAGATGAGTAATGTAGGGTATATTAAAACATTTTATGAAGTGGCATTGTTTTAAAGTGGCTAGTGATACATTACATCAAGATGGCAAGATGCAATAGATGGTATAGCGTACAGTATATACATATGAGATGAGTAATGTAGGGTATATTAAAACATTTTATGAAGTGGCATTGTTTTAAAGTGGCTAGTGATACATTACATCAAGATGGCAAGATGCAGTAGATGGTATAGCGTACAGTATATACATATGAGATGAGTAATGTAGGGTATGTAAACATTATATAAAGTGGCTAGTGATAAAATGATTACAGCAATTTTTCCATTATTAGAGATTGAGTCAGTATGTTGGCAGCAGCCACTCAATGTTAGTGATGGCTGTTTAACAGTCTGATGGCCTTGAGATAGAAGCTGTTTTTCAGTCTCTCAGTCCCAGCTTTGATGCACCTGTACTGACCTCGCCTTCTGGATGATAGCGGGGTGAACAGGCAGTGGCTCGGGTGGTTGTTGTCCTTGATGATCCTTTTGGCCTTCCTGTGACATCGGGTGGTGTAGGTGTCCTGGAGGGCAGGTAGTTTGCACCCGGTGATGCGTTGTGCAGACCTCACTACTCTGTGGAAAGCCTTCCGGTTATGGGCGGAGCAGCTGCCGTACCAGGCGGTGATACAGGCCGACAGGATGCTTTCGATTGTGCATCTGCAAATGTTTGTGAGTGTTTTTGGTGACACGCCAAATTTCTTCAGCCTCCTGAGGTTGAAGAGGCGCTGCTGCGCCTTCATCACCACGCTGTCTGTGTGGGTGGAACATTGAGTTTGTCCGTGATGGGTATGCCGAGGAACTTAAAGCTCTCCACCCTCTCCACTACTGTCCCATCAATGTAGATAGGGGACTGCTCCCTCTGCTGTTTCCTGAAGCCCACGATCATCTCCTTTGTTTTATAGACATTGAGTGTGAGGTTATTTTCCTGACACCACACTCCGAGGGCCCTCACCTCCTCCCTGTAGGCCGTCTCGTCGTTGTTGGTAATCAAGCATACCACTGTAGTGTTGCCGGCAAACTTGATGATTGAGTTGGAGGCGTGCATGGCCACGCAGTCGTGGGTGAACAGGGAGTACAGGAGAGAGTTGAGAATGCACCCTTGTGGGAACCCAGTGTTGAGGATCAGCGGGATGGAGATGTTGTTACCTACCCTCACCACCTGGGGGCGGCCTGTCAGGAAGTCCAGGACCCAGTTGCACAGGGCAGGGTCGAGACCCAGGGTCTCGAGCTTGATGACGAATTTGGAGGGTACTATGGTGTTAAATGCTGAGCTGTAGTGGATGAACAGCATTCTCACATAGTTATTCCTCTTGTCCAGATGGGTTAGGGCAGTGTGCAGTGTGATGGCAATTGCGTCGTCTGTGGACCTATTGGGGCGGTAAGCAACTTGGAGTGGGTCTAGGGTGTCAGGTAGGGTGGAGGTGATATGGTCCTTGACTAGTCTCTCAAAGCACTTCATGATGATGGAAGTGAGTGCTAGAGAGCGGTAGTCATTTAGCTCAGTTACCTTAGATTTCTTGGGAACAGGAACAATGGTGGCCCTCTTGAAGCATGTGGGGACAGCAGACTGGGATAAGGATTGATTGAATATGTCTGTAAACACACCAGCCAGCTGGTCTGCGCATGCTCTGAGGACGCGGCTTGGGATGCCGTCTGGGCCTTCAGCCTTGCGAAGGTTAACACGTTTAAATATTTTACTCACGTTGGCTACAGTGAAGTAGTCCGTGATTGACTGTAGCCTCTGCCACATACCTCTCGTGTCTGAGCCGTTGAATTGCGACTCCACTTTGTCTCTGTACTGACGCTTAGCTTGTTTGATTGCCTTGTGGAGGGAATAGCTACACTGTTTGTATTCGGTCATGTTTCCGGTCACCTTGCCCTGATTAAAAGCAGTGGTTCGCGCTTTCAGTTTTGCGCGAATGCTGACATCAATCCACGGTTTCTGGTTGGGGAATGTTTTAATAGACGCTAATAGACATCACCAATGCACTTGTTAATAAACTCGCACACCGAATCAGGGTATTCATCAATGTTGTTGTTCACCGCAATAAGGAACATATCCCAGTCCACGTGATCGAAGCAATCTTGAAGTGAGGAATCCTATTGGTCGGACCAGCGTTGAACAGACCTGACCGTGGGTGCTTCCTGTTTTAGTTTCTGTCAATAGGCTGGGAATGGAGTCGTGGTCAGCTTTTCCGAAGGGAGGGTGGGGGAGGGCTTTATATGCGTCGCAGAAGTTAGAATAACAGTGGTCTAGGGTTTTGGCAGCCCTGGTAGCACAATCGATATGCTGATAGAATTTGGGGAGCCTTGTTTTTAGATTAGCCTTGTTAAATCCCTGGCTACAATAAATGCAGCCTCAGGATATGTGGTTTCCAGTTTACATAGAGTCCAATAAATTTCTTTCAGGGCCGTCGATGTGTCTGCTTGGGGGGGAATATACACGACTGTGATTATGATTGAAGATAATTATCTTGGTAGATAATGCGGTCAGCATTTGATTGTGAGGAATTCTAAGTCAGGTGAACAAAAGGACTTGAGTTCCTGTATGTTGTTAGGATCACACCACGTCTCGTTAATCATAAGGTATACACCCCCGCCCTTCTTCTTACCAGAGAGATGCTTGTTTCTGTCGGCGCGATGCGTGAAGAAACCAGGTGGATGTACCGACTCAGATAGCGTGTCTCGAGGGAGCCATGTTTCCGTGAAACAAAGAACGTTACAGTCCCTCTGGAATGCTACCCTTGCTTGGATAAGGTCTACCTTGTTGTCAAGAGACTGGACATTGGAGAGTAGTATGTTCGGGAGTGGTGAGCGATGTGCCAGTCTACGAAGCCTGACCAGAAGACCGCTCTGTCTGCCCCTTCTACGGTGCCATTGTTTTGGGTCGCCGGCTGGGATCCGATCCATTGTCCTGGGTAGTGGGCCAAACAGAGGATCCACTTCGGGAAAGTCGTATTACTGGTCGTAATTTTGTTAAGTTGACGTTGCTCTTATATCCAATAGTTCCTCCCGACTGTATGTAATAAAACCTAAGATTACCTGGGGTAACAATGTAAGAAATAACTGCATTCTTAGAGCTGTGTATAGGGCTGTGCCGATCACGACATTTCGTCAGCTGGTAATTGTCAAGCAAATTACTGCCGGTCTCACGGTAATTGACCGTTAATTAGCATAAACACGTTTAGCATCTCCTGGCTTCCACACATAGCCTACAAGCCACTGATGCAGACCTTTGGAACATCTACATTTTAAAAAGTCTAATAAATCCATGTAATATAGCCTACACCATCACAATAAATCCATTATATATTTAGACAGGTCTAAAGAAATATGATATGAAGCAAATGTAGTCTATTTCGGATGGACAAAATAGCATACTCTGAGTTGTCCTTATGTTAGGCCCAGATATGGCTACACTAGTTAATTTAGCAGACAAGATTTGCTTAGAATTCTGTGGCAATCTTTTTAATTAGTTGATATAATGAAGAACACAATTCTTCTAGGTTGTGTGTACTCCCTGTTCACCCATGACTGTGTGGCCACGCACGCCTCTAACTCAATCATCAAATTTGCAAGCGACACAATAGCCGAGGAGGTTTTTCAAAAAGTGCTCTTCACTGGCGAGTTGCGGTTTTGTCTCACCAGGGGTGATGGTCAGATTCGCGTTTATCGTCAAAGAAATGAGCGTTACACCGAGGCCTGTACTCTGGAGCGGGATCGATTTGGAGATGGAGGGTCCGTCATGGTCTGGGGCGGTGTGGCACTTTAATGTGACCAGTTCCATTTTAAGTCAACAGTGATTCCATGTCTATGTACATAGGGCAGCAGCCAGGTCACAGTTGTGAGTGATGGCTATTTAATGACCTGATGGCCTTGATATAGAAGCTGTTTTTCAATCTTTTGGTCCCAGCTTTGATGCACCTGTACTGACCTCGCCTTCTGGATGATAACGTAGTGAACAGGTTGCGGTGGTGCAGTTGCCGTACCGGGCTGTGATACGTCTAAATTGTACATATGTAAAAGTTTGTGAGGGTCTTAGGGGACAAGCCTTATTTCTTCAGCCTCCTGAGGTTGAAGAGGTGCTGATTCACCTTCTTCACCACACTGTCTGTGGACCATTTCTGATTGTCATTGATGTGTACCCCGAGGAACTTGAAGCTTTCACGTTCTCCACTGTGATCCAGTTGATATGGATAGGGGCGTGCGCTCTCTGTTGTCTTGTGAAGTCCACTATCAAGTCCAAATCCTTTGTTTTGTTGACGTTAATGTTATTTTCCTGGCACCACTCCACCCGAGCCCTCACCTCCTCCCTGTATGCTGTCTCATTATTGTTGGTAATCAGGCCTACAACTGTAGTGTCGCTTGCAAATTTGATGATTGAGTTGGAGGCGTGCATGGACACGCAGTCATGGGTGAACAGGGAGTACACACAACCTAGCCTGGACGACACTGGGCCAATTGTGCGCTGCCCTATGGGACTCCCGGTCCCGGCCGGTTGTGACACAGATTGGGATCGAACCCCAGGCTGTAGTGATGCCGCAACACTGAGATGCAGTGCCTTAGAATGCTGCACCACTCGGGAGGCCCCATCAGACTATTCTTAATTTAATGTTATTTTTACATATACTAAATAATATTCGTTTTGACTTAAAATGGACCATTATCATACACCTGTCTAGGAACAGGGGCATGGGGAAAAAATACATGTAATCTATGCACTTAAATAGCGAATGGAGGACTATGCACTTAAATAGCGAATAGAGTACGCTTTTCCCATGGTTCATTTTCATGCCAGCCAAGTAGGCTATACTCCTATTGTAAAGCAAAGCAATGTGCTTAATATTAAGAAAGTTGATAAATAAATATAGCAGGCCCAGCCTATGGGATTCTCCTCTTTTTAATAGAGGCCATCAAAACTCTGTTTTCTCAAGTAATTGCATAACCTATAGAAATCTTGTACACCATGAGCTAATGGGCACTCCTTTTCTATTACATTTGCATTGATGTCAGAGTGATTAGACATGGTGGAGGAGGAATAATGATCTGGGGCTGTTTTTCATGGTTTGTGCTAGGCCCCTTAGTTCCAGTGAAGGGAAATCTTAACGCTACAGCATACAATGACATTCTAGACAATTCTGTGCTTCCAACTTTGTGGCAACAGTTTGGGGAAGGCCCTTTTCTGTTTCAGCATGACAGTGTCCCTCTGCACAAAGAAAGGTTCATACAGAAATAGTTTGTCAAGATCGGTGTGGAAGAACTTGACTGGCCTGCACAGAGCTCTGACCTCAACCCCATCAAACACCTTTGGGATGAATTGGAATGCCAACTGCGATCCAGGCCTAATTACTGAAAAGAGTCCCCGCAGCAATGTTCCAACTTCCAGTGGAAAGCCTTCCCAGAAGAGTGTAGGCTGTTATAGCAGCAAAGAGGGGACCATCTCCATATTAGTGCCCATCATTTTGGAATGAGATGTTTTGCGTGCAGTTGTCTGCATACTTTTGGTCATGTAGTTTGTATAGGTCCAAGGGAAACCACAACAGCTGTGCCACTCTGCTGAGCTGTCCATGGTGCTGCAACCAACCCTTAGAACGCTGAAATATTCAAAGATTTTTGTTTATAATGGTATGTACATGTGTTTTTGTGTATGTGTGTGTCCCTCCCTCTCTTCCACATGTACCAGACTGCTGTTAATGGGCGACGGCAGGCAGGCAGGCAGGCAGGCAGACAGACAGACAGACAGACAGACAGACAGACAGACAGACAGACAGACAGACAGACAGACAGGGGGGACAGGACCTGGGAGCTGTCAGGATAATATGACTCTTCCCTGGAATTCCCAATTACACTCCCAGTGTCTCCCTCCACTGCTAATTACAGAGTAAATATCCCAATTAGACTGTGACTCCAAATCAGGAGGATTAGACAGCTCAGCTCAGCAGTTGCCTCTCAACCCCCCATAACCACACACACATTCACATGCACTGACACACACACAGTGACATCCACATATGCACACACAAATGCTCAGCCACATGGACACACAAGCGTGCACAAACACATGCACACACACACCCTCCCACATAAATACACATGCTTCCTCTTTATTTTCTTAACATGTTGTCTAGGAGCACTACCTAGCCTGCCAGCCCCATCATTGGTGATCTACAGTGTTTACACCAGGCCCACTACTTAGACAAGTCAATAATTACGTAGAACACCTCGGAAACTCTAAACCTCTTCACCATTACACACTACACTGCACTGTTACTGTAATGTACTAACTCTACAGAGCTGCTGTCACTGACTCTACACTTCATAGACCAGGAGGAAACAAAGGGAAAGAGAAAAGACCCAGAGGCCTGTATCTGAGAAGTCTACAGGTAAAAACAATCAAGAAGGAAAGTGAGAGCTAAGGATAAGAAGAGCAGTATAAAGATTGAGGAAGAAGGGAAAGTGTTGAAAGGCATGTGTGTTGTAGGAGAGAGGAGTCAGGGGAGAAAGCGATAGATGAAAGAGGGATGAGAGGGGGCACACTTAGACATCTGGCTTCTTAGAGAAGCCCCGCTTTATGCAAGTCTCTCTTGAGGAGAGGCAGACAGAGAGACCTTATGGGACTCTAGCCTAACTCTGAAAACTGGGCTAGTAACAGCAACGGCAGTACCACTTTCTCTCTCTCTCTCTCCCTCCTGGTCTGTTAAGTATTTATGTTTATGTTTTATGCACTCAGATTTCTGCAAGGGTAAGGGCTTTTTTATTTGTTCTCTATGGGAGTGATGGAGGTAACTTTCTGGCGTACATACATTTGTGTGCTTCAACAGAGATATTGTGTGTTTGTGTGTTTGTGCAAAAGAAAGAGAGAATGTTGTGTATTTCAGTGTGATCTTATTTACAGTGTGTGTATGTGTGTGTGTGTGTGTGTTAGCTCTAACCCAACATTGGGAATGAGTCAGGTTAGATAAGCAGTCTCCCGATAAGACAAAGCTGGAACAGCAAGCAGCGGTTCAGCTAAGATGTTTTCCTCTGTCTCCATCAATTTACCTCTTATTTTCTATCCCTCCCTCCTTCCCTCCCTCCCTTGTGTGTCTGCCATATTGTTATATTGTGCCTCTCTGTATCACTATATTATCTCTCATTCCTCCATTACTTTATTTTCTTTTTCAATGTCTCTCATCATCTTTTCTTCTTCCTTCAGTCTTTTCTGTGACCAACCATTCTCTTCCTTCTCTCTATACTTCACGGTGTGTGTTTGTATATGTTTGTCTCTCTCTCTCCCACACATACACTAGGGTTGGGCGGTATCCAGATTGTCATACAGTGTATGGTATGGTACACAATTCCTGTACCATACCGGGGTATATGGTATTACTTTTCAAACAAAACTATTTAGTCAATAGGGATCTTGATGAAGGAGGGGATTGAATGTCTCTGCTGTAACGAAGAAGCTTTATCTTGACTTATTTAACTAGGCAAGTCAGTTAAAATTCTTATTTTCAATGATGGCCTAGGAACAGTGGGTTCAGGGGCAGAACGACAGATTTGTACGTTGTCAGCTCGGGGATTTGAACTTGCAACCTTCTGGTTACTAGTCCAACGCTCTAACCACTAGGCTACCCTGCCACCCCAACTTAGCTAGCAAGTTAGCAAACCAAATACATAGCTGGAGACCTGAGCTGGGTATAATTGTGACCTGTTCCAGGAAGCTAGGCGTCTGTCGCAAGTCACTAATTCACAGGAGAGACATTTGAACGTAAACATTTTCTGGGGGCAGAAATGCCTTCGGGAACATGTAAACTTTCATGTGCCTTAATAGCAAACTTGTATGCCATCTGTAAATACGAATACAATTGTTAAATTACAAGTCTAGTTGGTTTAGCCATGGAAAAACCTTCCCGCTAGGCATGATTTGGCTGAGATAATGGTTGGGCTGCACATGCCGAGAGATGGGTTCAGATTGGACTGCCATGTAACACGCGTCTGTCTATAATATGAGCTGCTTAGTATGTGTACAGTAGGTCATCCTTTCTAAAGTGGCTTTTTTGAAAGATACCACGAAGAACTGCACAAGTGTTGCTAAGGCTCTCCACTTTCTGGAGGACCGAGTTATGAAATCAGTGGAATGCCCGGTGGATGCAGAGTATGATAGAAGGAGAAAATGCAGGTGTTTGATTACAAATGTGTCTAAAAGAGAACACAGAAGGCTGTTGTATGAAACACTTGTCTGGATTACATCTTCAAACTAAGGCATCCATGACAGAGAGGGAGAAGCGTTCATCCATGTATACGGGTAAGGGAGTCTAGCTAGCTACATTTTCAGAAAAATATGGGTACATTGGTGTTAAAATGCACCAGTTATGCTATTTTGGTCCCCCAGGCTGTTGATGTAATGCAGCCTGTCATTTTGTGTTTATACTTTTTCATAACGACAATGACAAGTTTGATTGGTCTACCATGTAGCTTGCTTCTGTCTATAACATGAGCTGCTCAATATGTGTAGATAATCCTTGCTACCACAGCTTTTTTTAAAGATATCATTAAGAACTGCAAAACTGTTGCTACTTCACTCAACAGGTAACAGGTGCTATCGACAAAGGTCAGTGGGGAAAAATTGTGATGGACTTATTTCTGGAGGATGATCGTGCCATGCTGACCCTCTCTGACTTTGAAAATGAATAGACGAGGATATCCCTGATTTAGGTAAAAACATTTTCATTGAACCTGATGACAGTGATGGGGAAGAAACAGCGATCAACAGTGTTGTTGTCACTGGATAATTTTACCGCGTTTTGAAATCAGTGGAATGCCTGGTGGAAGCAGAGTATGATTGCAAATGCGGAGGGAGTTGAAAAGAGAATACAGAAAAGAGAATACAGAATAATAATTTATCAGAAAGTCGCTTTCATTGCAAGTTAACCTCCCTGGCCAAAAGCCAGTGAAAATGCAGAGCGCCAAATTCAAATAAATTACTATAAAAATCAAACTTTCATGAAATCACACATGTAAGATAGCAAATTAAAGCTACACGTGTTGTGAATCCAGGAAACATGTCAGATTTCAAAAAGAAAGAAAGCAAACAATGCTATTATCTGAGGATAGCACCTCCGTAAACAAAGCGAGAAAAGCATATTTCAACCCTGCAGGCGCGACACAAAACGCAGAAATAAAAATATAATTCATGCCTTACCTTTGAGGAGCTTCTTCTGTTGGCACTCCAATATGTCCCATAAACATCACAAATGGTCCTTTTGTTCGATTAATTCCGTCGTTATATATCCAAAATGTCCATTTATTTGGCGCATTTGATGCAGAAAAACACTGGTTCTAACTTGCGCAACGTCACTACAAAATATCTCAAAAGTTACCTGTAAACTTTGCCAAAACCTTTCATACTACTTTTGTAATACAACTTTAGGTGTTTGTAACTAGCCATTTGCATTGCTAGTTATAGCCTATTATTAGCTAGCTAGCTAGCTAACATTGAAATTAGTTGGTTAGCTTTAGCTACCTGCAGATTCATGCATAGTGCATGGTAGTATGAATTGGGATTATGGTTCATTCTTCAGCTAGCTAGCTAGCTACACGTCTAAACAAAAGACTCCTCTATGTAAGTAACCATTTCACTCTGCCGTTTACACCTTCTGTATCCTACTACTTTTTATTAATACTTTCACTTTTAGTCATGAAATCTTTGGTTGTTTATTACACTACCTTTCTCTGTTTAGCACATGGCCTCACAAGCAAATCCTTAAAGAGATGGATGTGAATGATGCTGAATAGGTGTAGACAAAAAAGAGCTCTCCAGTAGGTGTACCAAAATATTCACGGGCCATTTTCTCAAAAGTGGGATTACAAGTTTATCAAGTTTTAAAGCAGATTTACTTTCTCATTGTTCCTCAACTGCAGTGTATTATATAGTATTTTCTAAAGCAGGAATAGGCTTTTATAGGCTAAAGTCCAAGCTATGTCTTCCAATGTCGCGACTGCTGTTGGCATCCAAAGATTATCCAACTTGAATAAAGGCTTGGAGGTAAGGACGACAGCAGTTGTGTAGCCTACAGGTGATACAGATGTCATTTATTATTGATACCTACATTGCGCATTGATGTGAATCACACTGCTGCTCTCTCATTAAGCCATTTGAGCCTCACAGATTGTGGTTGTTGTGGATGGCTGTTCACAAATGTATATGTATATTTTAACCCAATAACGGTTGAATTTAAAAAGTTTAAGATGCCTATAAATCATTGTTTTTGCGACCAGTGCACAGCCAGTGAAAAATGCTCTCTTGCAACAGCTCCCTTCTAAACTCCTCCATGGTATTGTGTTCCATACAGTCAAAAACAAGTTTAATTTAGGTAGAATATGAATTTAATTTGTGCTGATACATTTTTTTCTCCATAGATACTCCAACTCAAATTATCTAATTTTTGTCACCAACAAAAAATGAAAACAATAGCACACATTTTTCGATAGCACTCGATAGCACTCATTTAGTTTTCAACTTGAGGAGACCTCCTAAAATTGATTAAATAAATTAAAATCCTCAGCAATCTACACACAATACCCCATAATGACAAAGTGAAAACAGGGTTTAGAAATGTTTGCGAATGTATTAAAAATAAAAATAAAAACATAAATACCTTACTTACATAAGTATTTAGACCCTTTGCTATGAGACTCAAAATTGAGCTCAGGTGCATCTTGTTTCCATTGATCATCCTTGAGATGTTTCTACAACTTGATTGGAGTCCACCTGTGGGAAAATGTAATTCATTGGACATGATTTGGAATGGCACACACCTGTCTATATAAGGTCCCACAGTTGACAGTGCATGTTAGAGCAAAAACCAAGCCATGAGGTCGAAGGAATTGTCCGTAGAGATCCAAGATCGTATTGTTTTGAGGCACAGATCTGGGGAAGGGTACCAAAACATTTCTGCAGCATTGAAGGTCCACAAGAACACAGTGGCCTCCATCCATCTTAAATGGAAGAAGTTTGGAACCACCAAGACTCTTCCTAGAGCTGGCTGCCTGGCCAAACTGAGCAATCAGGGAGGTGACAAAGAAACGATGGTCACTCTGACAGAGCTCCAGAGTTTCTCTGTGGTGATGGGGGAACCTTCCAGAAGGACAACCATCTCTGCAGCAATCAGGCTTTTATGGTAGAGTGGCCAGACAGAAGCCAGAGCCCGGACTTGAACCCGATCAAACATCTCTAGAGAGATCTTAAAATAGCTGTGCAGCAACGCTCCCCACCCAATCTCACAGAGCTTGAGAGGATCTGCAGAGAAGAATGGGAGAAATTCTCCAAAAAAAGGTTTTCCCAAGCTTGTAGTGTCATACCCAAGAAGACTCGTGCTGTAATCGCTGACGAAGATGCTCCAACAAAGTACTGAGTAAAGGGTTTGAGTAGTTATGTAAATGTGATTGTCGTGTCTTTGGCCTAATTAAAGTGAAGACTGTTATTTTATCAAATCAATTCTCTGTAATTATTATTACGCGATTAAACTAATCATGTAAATGTAATTAACTAGGAAGTCGGGGCACTAAGGAAACTCTTCAGATTACAAAGTTATAATTTTCCTAATATAACTGTTCAGATATTTTAATATCTGATCAATTAGTCTTCTAATTAATGAATTATTCCTTACCTCACGTTAGTCTCATTCCAAACATTGTAAACTTTTGGTTGTCTGCACAAACCCAGCCTTAACTATGAATCATCCATACATCAACTGTCTTAATCATTTATTTAATAACTAACTAAATAATCACAGAAATGCATAGACAAACAAACAGTAGATATGGTTACAAGGAAATGATAGGGGAGGTTCCCTATGACGGCTTGGTGGACAAAGGGAAGTGGGTGTGGACTGAGAAGGGCGGGAAAGACAAAAAGAGTCACTACAGAGTCGATTAGCACATGAACGCTTACTAATTCGGGAATAATTGCAATCAATATATATTTACGCCCAGTGTGTCATCGTGATCTCTGTTGGAATCCTCCTTCTGTTGGAAAGTTCAGTCGTCTGTGGTTAGAATGAATACTTCAGAGTACCTTTCAGAAATGTTCTTATAGAATAGATGTTTCAGGCGGTTGTCGGTCTTCGCATCCCAGGTTGACATCATTTCTAGCTGCAGACTAGTAATTAGTATCTAAGATTTGCTCTTATTCTGTGGGGATTGATAGTCGATCGATAGAGTCAGGATCGATAGAGTTTATTCTGTCGGGATCGATAGAGTTGAACCATTTCCTGCCGTGTAGCCAATGCTCCACGTGGTATGGTTAGGAATTAAACAACCATTACAACTTTACCTTATACTGAGGTTTTTGTGGTCTGAACTCAACCTGTGCCCCCTCTGTGTCCATCGAGGTACGCGTGGTCTGAATAGGATTTCCTCAGGAGGGTTTTTTATTTGTACAGTAGAAAAGGGCTGTTCCACACCAGATCATGTCTGTGCTCACGGGGGCGGGCCAATGACTTAGTTAAACTTTAAAGGGAATACAATTCTTTCACATTAAAGGTTTAACATCATATTATATCATTTCACAAATAGTTTCATCTTTACTCATTCATTTTATACAATAATTAGATGCAAACCCCATCATTGAGAAATGTACACATTCAGAGATATAGTCATGTGTGTTTCCTGTCCTCTCTGAGGTCACCAAATGAAACACACTCGTCATACACGTCCCTTAAGTGTCCACGGACCATTCCCACCTTCTCACAAGTGAACATTTTGTATCAAATCCTCATTTTGGGGATTTAGGAGTTCACCATGTGAAATCCTTTGTTCTCTCTATGTGTCTCTGTCTGCATGGCCAGGGGGAGAGAGTCTCCTCCAGGAATATCCGACCTGAGATAACAGAACCTGGGTTTAAGAGAGAGAGAGAGAGAAGGGGAAGCCACTAGCTATACCCAAAAAGGGCCACCGTCATGATATTTCAGTTTTTTATTTTTATAAATTTGCTAAATAAAATAAAAAGACAGTTTTTGTTTTGTTATTTTGGGGTATTGTGGGTATATCGATGAGGATATATATATTCAATGACTACAGCTCATAGTTCAACACCATTGTCCCCCTTACAGGAAACGAGGGGGGTGGGGGGGGGGGGTTGCATTGGAGCAGGTTGAGAGCGTCAAGTTCAAACACACACACACAGTCATGGGCCATCAAATACAAAACAAATTCTACAGCTGTACCATTGAGAGCATCTTGACTGGTTGCATCGCTGCCAGGTATGGCAATAGCACCGCCCTCGATCACATGGTGCTACAGAGGGTGATGCGGAGAGCCCAGTACATCACTGGGGCAGAGCTCCATGCCATCTGTATCAGGCAGTGTGGAACTAAGGCCTGGAAACTCGTTAAAGATTCCAGGCACCCAAGCCATAGACTATTCTCTCTGCTTCAGCACGGCAAGCGGTACCGGTGCATCAAGTCTGGCACCAACAAGCTCTTGAACAGCTTCTATCCATAAGCAATAAGACTGATAAATAGCTAACAAAATAAATACACAGACTATGTGAGTTAACCTTGTTTCTTTATTGACCCTTTATTTTTGCACTCTCCATCATCTGCTCACTCACCCATATAATATGCACATACATTAATACTGACTCTACACACAAGCACACCAAATTCACATACAGGCTGCTGCTACTCTGTTTATCTTATATCCTGATGCCTAGTCACCTTACCCCTATACATATCTACCTCCATCACTCCAGTATTCCTGCACATTGTAGATATGGTATTGGAACTGACCATGTATATAGTATGCTTACTTACTTTGTGTTCTTCATATATCTTCTTATTTCTCGTGTGTTTTTTCCAGTATTACACTGTTCATTCATTGTTGGATTTTGAGTTTGCAAGAAAGGCATTTGACTGTACTTGTGCATGTGACATTAAAACACACACCTGAAGGCTCCATTGACATGTTGTTAATAGGGCTGTCAGCAGTGACAGGTGGCTGGGGTGATGCAGCAGAGAGATTCCCTTTACGGCGTCGACGGTGTTGTCGCAGGCACATCCGTGTCACGTAAACAAAGATGTTAGGATGTTGTCATAACGTGACAGCTCCATAAACAAGGTGACCTCAGGGGGACGGCTTGGAAAATGCTGGGCAGAGCGTGACGTGGAGTGACAGACACCCATGACAGACAACCTACAGCCACACACAGTTGAAGACTCAAAGACTGACTTACGTGAGTTGAAGAATAAAATGCAAAAATACACTGACATGGACTGACCAGGAGAATCCAGGTGAAAGCTATGATGCCTTATTGATGTCAACCTTTAAATCCACTTCAATCAGTGTAGATGAAGAGATTTTAAAGCCTTGAAACAATTGAGACATGGATTGTGTATGTGTGCCATTCATAGGGTCAATGTGCAAGACAAAATATTTCAGTGCCTTTGAATGGGGTATGGTAGAAAGTGCCAGGCACACTGGTTTGAGTGTGTCAAGAAATGTAATGATGCTGGGTTTTTCACACTCAACAATTTCCTGTGTGTGTCAAGAATGGTCCACCACCCAAAGGAAATCCAGCCAACTTGACACAACTGTGGGAAGCATTGGAATCAACATGGGCTAGCATCCCTGTGGAACGCTTTTGAAACCTTCTAGTCTGTGCCCCCAATGAATTGCGGCTGTTTTGAGGGCCAAAGGGGATGCAACTCAAAATTAATCTACAGTTGAAATCGGAAGTTTCCATACACCTTAGCCAAATACATTTAAACTCTGTTTTTCACAATTCCTGACATTTAATCCTAGTAACAATTCCCTGTCTTAGGTCAGTTAGGATCACCACTTTATTTTAAGAATGTGAAATGTCAGAATAATAATAGAGAGAATTATTTATTTCAGCTTTTAATTCTTTCATCACATTCCCAGTGGGTCAGAAGTTTACATACAATCAATCAGTATTTGGTAGAATTGCCTTTAAATTGTTTAACTTGGGTCAAACATTTAGGGTAGCCTTCCACAAGCTTCCCACAATAAGTTGGTTGAATTTAGGCCTTTTCCTCCTGACAGAGCTGGTGTAACTGAGTCAGGTTTGTAGGCCTCCTTGCTCGCACACGCTTTTTCAGTTCTGCCCACACATTTTCTAGATGATTGAGGTCAGGGCTTTGTGATAGCCACTCCAATACCTTGACTTTGTTGTCCGGAGGCCATTTGACACAATTTTGGAAGTATGCTTGGGGTCAATGTCCATTTGGAAGACCCATTTGCGAAAAAGCTTTAACTGATGTCTTGAGATGTTGCTTCAATATATCCCATATGTTTTCTTCCTCATGATGGCATTTATTTTGTGAAGTGCACCAGTCCCTCCTGCAGCAAAGAACCCCCACAACATGATGCTGCCACGACCGTGCTTCACATTTGGGATGGTGTTCTTCGGCTTGCAAGCTTCCCCTTTTTCTCCAAACACATAATGATGGTCATTATGGCCAAACAGTTATATTTTTGTTTCATCAGACCAGAGGACATTTCTCCAAAAAGTACCATCTTCGTCCCCATGTGCAGTTGCAAACCGTAGTCTGGCTTTTTATGGCGGTTTTGGAGCAGTGGCTTCTTCCTTGCTGAGCGGCCTTTCAGGTTATGTCAATATAGGACTTGTTTTACTGTGGGCTGAGTGGTCCCATGGTGTTAATACTTGCGTATTATTGTTTGTGCAGATGAACGTGGTACCTTCAGGCATTTTGAAATTGCTCCCAAGGATGAACCAGACTTGTGGAGGTCTACACATTTTTTTCTGAGGTCTTGGCTGATTTCTTTTGATTTTCCCATGATGTCAAGCGAAAAGGCACTGAGTTTGAAGATAGGCCTTGAAATACATCCACAGGTACACCTCCAATTGACTCAAATGATGTCAATTAGCCTATCAGAAGCATCTAAAGCCATCATTTTCTGGAATTTTCCAAACTCTTTAAAGGCACAGTCAACTTAGTGTATGTAAACTTCTGACCCACTGGAATTGTGATACAGTGAATTACAAGTGAAATAATCTGTCTGTAAACAATTAATGGAAAAATTACTTGTGTCATGCACAAAGTAGATGTCCTAAACGACTCGCCAAAACTATAGTTTGTTAACAAGAAATTTGTTGAGTGGTTGAAAAACGAGTTTTAATGACTCCAACTTAAGTGTATGTAATCTTCCGACTTCAACTGTATGTACTGTTTCATACTAAATCGAGTGTCTTGGATTTACATACAAAATAATACGAAATGCTCTGAGACCAGGTTGTTCCCAGAGGCAGTTCCAGCACTGCTGTTACCACAACACAACACACACTATGTGAAATGAACCTTGACAATCTTGACAATCACATTACATTATCCTCATTCATTATGTGGAGGGCCAGGAGTTCTTCTGACCTTAACAGCAAAATCTCTGGGCTCTGAGAACACATCCCACCAGCTTTACCAGGGTTACTAACCTCGCGGTCGAGGCCTGCTGCCACGGTGACAATGTCTCCGGTCTCGCTGTTGATGGTGAACATGTTGGGGATGGGGCTGTGTGGCGTCTGGGAAAGGATCCGGTAGCGCACCATCCCATTGGCCGTGGTGTTGTCATCATGATCGAAGGCTGCCAGGTGCATCACAAACGTACCTGAGGAAGAGGAGGCAACAGTCAGATAAGGCATATATACAGGTACACAAGCACAAAGTACCAGTCAAAAGTTTGGACCCTCCTACTAATTTTTAAACCGCAGAGTGAAGGAAAAGCAGCCAGCAAGTGCTCAGCATATGTGGGAACTCCTTCAAGAATGTTGGAAAAGCATTCCAGGTGAAGCTGGTTGAGGGAATGCCAAGAGTGTGCAAAGCTGTCATCAAGGCAAAGGGTGGCTACTCTGAAGAATCTCAAATATAAATTGTTTTAAAAAATGTGGGTTACTAAATGATTCCACATGTGTTCATTCATAGTTCGGGTTGTCTTCACTATTATTCTACAGTGTAAAACAATTTTAAAATAAAGAAAAACCCTGGAATGAGTAGGTGTGTCCAAACGTTTGACTGGTACTGAACATTCATGCACACACTGATCTCTCACTCTCACTCTCTCTTTATCTCTCTGTCCCTGTTTACACTCCTCTCTCTCTCTCTCTCTCTCTATCCCTGTTTACACTCCTCTCTCTCTCTATGTCCCTGTTTATGCTCCTCTCTCTCTCTGTTCCTGTTTACACTCCTCTCTCTCTGTCCCTGTTTATACTCCTCTCTCTCTCTCTCTGTCCCTGTTTACACTCCTCTCTCTCTCTGTCCCTGTTTATACTCCTCTCCCTCTCTGTCCCTGTTTATACTCCTCTCTCTCTCTCTCTCTGTTCCTGTTTATACTCCTCTCTCTCTCTCTCTGTCCCTGTTTATACTCCTCTCTCTTTCTCTCTGTTCCTGTTTATATTCCTCTCTTTCTCTCTGTCCCTGTTTATACTCCTCTCTCTCTTTGTCCCTGTTTACACTCCTCTCTCTCTCTCCCTGTTTATACTCCTCTCTCTCTCTGTCCCTGTTTATACTCCTCTCTCTCTCTCTGTCCCTGTTTACACTCCTCTCTCTTTCTGTCCCTGTTTATACTCCTCTCTCTCTCTCTGTCCCTGTTTACACTCCTCTCTCTCTCTCTGTCCCTGTTTACACTCCTCTCTCTCACTCTCTCTCTCTCTCTCTCTCTCTCTCTGTCCCTGTTTATACTCCTCTCTCTGTCTCTGTCCTTGTTTATACTCCTCTCTCTCTCTGTCCCTGTTTATACTCCTCTCTCTCTCTCTCTGTTCCTATTTATACTCCTCTCTCTCTCTCTGTCCCTGTTTATACTCCTCTCTCTCTCTCTGTCCCTGTTTATACTCCTCTCTCTCTCTGTCCCTGTCTATACTCCTCTCTCTCTCTCTCTGTCCCTGTTTACACTCCTCTCTCTCTCTCTGTCCCTATTTACACTCCTCTCTCTCTCTCACTCTCTCTCTCTCTCTCTGTCTCTCTCTCTCTCTCTCTCTGTCCCTGTTTATACTCTTCTCTCTCTCCATCCCTGTTTATACTCCTCTCTCTCTCTGTCCCTGTTTATACTCCACTCTCTGTCTCTGTCCCTGTTTATACTCCTCTCTCTCTCTCTCTGTCCCTGTTTATACTCCTCTCTCTCTCTCTGTCCCTGTTTATACTCTTCTCTCTCTCTCTATCCCTGTTTATACTCCTCTCTCTCTCTGTCCCTGTCTATACTCCTCTCTCTCTCGCTCTGTCCCTGTTTACACTCCTCTCTCTCTATCTCTCTCTCTGTGTCCCTGTTTATACTCTTCTCTCTCTCTCTATCCCTGTTTATTATTCTCTCTCTCTCTCTCTGTCCCTGTTTATACTCCTCTCTCTCTCTGTCCCTGTTTACACTCCTCTCTCTCTCTGTCCCTGTTTATACTCCTCTCTCTCTCTCTCTGTCCCTATTTACACCTCTCTCTCTCTCTCTCTCTCTCTCTCTCTCTCTGTCCCTGTTTACACTCCTCTCTCTCTCTCTGTCCCTGTTTATACTCCTCTCTCTCTCTCTGTCCCTGTTTATACTCCTCTCTCTCTCTCTGTCCCTGTTTATTATTCTCTCTCTCTCTGTCCCTGTTTATACTCCTCTCTCTCTCTCTCTGTCGCTTTTTACACTCCTCTCTCTCTCTCTGTCCCTGTTTATACTCCTCTCTCTCTATGTCCCTGTTTATACTCCTCTCTCTCTGTCCCTGTTTATACTCCTCTCTCTCTCTGTCCCTGTTTATACTCCTCTCCCTCTCTCTGTCCCTGTTTACACTCCTCTCTCTTTCTGTCCCTGTTTATACTCCTCTCTCTCTCTCTGTCCCTGTTTACACTCCTCTCTCTCTCTCTCTGTCCCTGTTTACACTCCTCTCCCTCTCTCTCTCTCTCTCTCTCTCTCTGTTCATGTTTACACTCCTCTCTCTCTGTCCCTGTTTATACTCCTCTCTCTCTCTCTCTGTCCCTGTTTATACTCCTCTATCTGTCCCTGTTTATACTCCTCTCTCTCTCTCTGTCCCTGTTTATACTCCTCTCTCTCTCTCTCTCTGTCCCTGTTTATTCTCCTCTCTCTCTCTCTCTGTCCCTGTTTATACTCCTCTCTCTCTCTCTCTCTCTGTCCCTGTTTATACTCCTCTCTCTTTCTCTCTGTTCCTGTTTATACTCCTCTCTCTCTCTCTGTCCCTGTTTATACTCCTCTCTCTCTCTCTATCCCTGTTTATACTCCTCTCTCTTTCTGTCCCTGTCTATACTCCTCTCTCTCTCTCTCTGTCCCTGTTTACACTCCCCTCTCTCTCTCACTCTCTCTCTCTCTCTCTCTCTCTCTCTGTCCCTGTTTACACTCCTCTCTCTCTCTGTCCCTGTTTACACTCCTCTCTCTCTCTCTCTCTCTCTCTGTGTCCCTGTTTATACTCTTCTCTCTCTCTCTATCCCTGTTTATACTCCTCTCTCTCTCTGTCCCTGTTTATACTCCTCTTCTCTCTCTGTCCCTGTTTACACTCCTCTCTCTCTCTGTCCCTGTTTATACTCCTCTCTCTCTCTCTCTGTCCCTGTTTACACTCCTCTCTCTCTCTCTCTCTCTCTCTCTCTCTCTCTCTGTCCCTGTTTACACTCCTCTCTCTCTCTCTGTCCCTGTTTATACTCCTCTCTCTCTGTCCCTGTTTATACTCCTCTCTCTCTGTCCCTGTTTATACTCCTCTCTCTCTCTCTGTCCCTGTTTATACTCCTCTCTCTCTCTCTGTCCCTGTTTACACTCCTCTCTCTCTCTGTCCCTGTTTATACTCCCCTCTCTCTCTCTGTCCCTGTTTATACTCCTCTCTCTCTGTCCCTGTTTACACTCCTCACTCTCTCTCGCTCTCTCTCTCTCTCTCTCTGTCCATGTTTACACTCCTCTCTCTCTCTCTGTCCCTGTTTATACTCCTCTCTCTCTATGTCCCTGTTTATACTCCTCTCGCTCTGTCCCTGTTTATACTCCTCTCTCTCTCTCTCTCTGTCCCTGTTTATACTCCTCTCTCTCTGTCCCTGTTTATACTCCTCTCTCTCTCTCTCTCTCTCTCTCTCTCCCTCTCTGTCCCAGTATCTGCGCCTTCCTAATTTCTCCGTCCCTCCCCCTCTCTGTCTCTCTCCTTCACTCTCTCTCTCTCTCTCTCTCCCTCTCTCTCTCTAACTCCCCCTTTCTCTCTCTCTCTCTCTCTCTCCTCCCCCTCTCTCCCTCTCTCTCCTCCCCCCCTCTCTCTCTCTCTCTCTCCTCCCCCCCTCTCTGTCTCTCTCTCTCCAGATGTCTCTTTCCATCTCTCTCTCCATCTGCCTCCTCTCCACCAGTAATTTCCATCCAATTGTTATTATCAGAAATAGTGATACCATCCCAGTGACAAGCTCCGTCCAGAGATAATTCCAGCCGAGCCACCATTTCAAACTCCATTACATTTCAAAGGAACATTTGTCAATGGGGCCGAGAAGAGAGAAATTGGATTCCAAAGGACTCAGAGAGAAAGGAAAGGAAGAAAGAGCAGAGGAACAGAGTGAGGGATAAAGGACAGACAGAGAGCGGCTTTGCATTTGGTTCTTTGCATTTGGTCTCTAGGGAGACTATCAATCTTTCACCCATCTCTCTCTCTCTCCCTCTATCTCTCTCTATCTCTGGAGAATCACACTGTGTCACCCATTGCCTGGGTAATTTCATTACGGGGTGTTCTTAGGGGGCTTAATGTGGACCCTTTGTACGGGCGTCTACTCTGTGCCTGACAGGATTAGGGGCCTAAATGAGTCTTTAATTTGAAAACTAATTCAACTCTGTAATTGGCTTCCCATTGAAACCACTGGAGCTCTTAATACCAAAACTATTTTTTTATGATTATTGTTCGGCTGAATGTCACACATGCTACTGCCAAGGATTGGTGATGTGTGCGTGTATGTATGTGTGTGTGCTTGTGCGTGTGTGTGTGTGTCTGTGTTGGGGTGGCGGAGTTTGCATTAAAATCGCTTCAGGTTGAAAAAGGAGAACGAAAGAGAGAGTTAGTGAGAAAATGAAAGTGCACGTAGCACCTGGACACCTCTTCAGATTTCAGATCACCTCTAGTGCAATACGACCTGGCTCATCAGCCTTTCTCTCCACTGTGAGGGAATAAATCAAATGAGTCAGTGGAGCTGCAGCTAAAGCGTGGTAAATTTAATCGCCGTATCATCTCCAGCCACACCATCCACAGCTTTATGGCCATGCAGCCAACAGTAGAGCTAGCTAAATGAGCACACTGCAGGACTGAAGCTCTCCATCTGAGCAAATGCCTCTGGGCTAAATCAAGTGAAATGTGAAACTGAACCAATCTATAAAAAAAAAAACCACAAATGCTCCAAATGGTATTCTCTACTAGAGGTCGACCGAGTAGGATTTTTCCGATACCGATTATTGGAGGACCAAAAAAAGCCGATACTGATTAATCGGACGATTTTTATTTATTTATTTGTAATAATGACAATTACAACAATACTGAATGAACACTTATTTTTACTTAATATAATACATCAATAAAATCAATTTAGCCTCAAATAGATAATGAAACATGTTCAATTTGATTTAAATAATGCAAAAACCACGTGTTGGAGAGGAAATTAAAAGTGCAATATGTGCCATGTAAGAAAGCTAACGTTTAAGTTCCTTGCTCAGAACATGAGAACATATGAAAGCTGGTGGTTCCTTTTAACATAAGTCTTCAATATTCCCAGGTAATATGTTTTAGGTTGTAGGATATGCATATAATTAGTAGATTTGGATAGAAAACACTCTAAAGTTTCCAAACCTGTTAAAATAATGTCTGTGAGTATAACATAACTGATTTGGAAGGCGAAAACCAGAGAATAATCCATTCAGGAAGTAGGATTTTTTGATGTTGTTGTAGTTTTCTATTCAATGCCATTACAGTATCCATTGACTTAGGACTCAAATTGCAGTTCCTATGCCTTCCACTAGATGATAACAGTCTTTAGAAATTGTCCCTAATTAATCGGCCATTCCGATTAATCTGTCAACCTCTATTCTCTAGGGGCTCCATTTTTCTCACGCAGAACAGCAAAGTAGTGTGCAAAGACTGCTGTAAAACTCACTATTCTCTACAGTGTGATTTATGTAGGAACATTCTTCTGTCCATGTCAGTGAGAAAGAGACAATGTTCCATCCATCCCTGTGTTTACCTGGCTTGGAGCCCTCGTCGACAGAGCCATTGTAGACCTGGTTCTTGAACTCAGGCCGGTTGTCGTTCATGTCTATGACATAGATGTACAGGTCTATGGGGCTCTCCACTCGCTCACCATTCATGTTCACTGCATGCGCACGAAGCTGGAGAGGGTAAAAGAGAATGTGTGAGAGAGAGAGAGAGAGATAAAGATAGAGGGTCAATTATGCTGCCATTAACAATCTCAACATCAGTAACATGATATGGTTGATATGCAGTGTGGTAACCAATGCTAAGCACTGCATTGGGGCATATTTGAGGAAAAACAACAGGACGAGAGAAATAAACAACGTTGCATTTCATAACTGCACAGCCAAATGGGTACCAAGCACCAATAATATATGTGACTCGTTTCAGGAAACTAGGCGTATGTCGTGCGTCACTACTTCACAGGAGCAGCACTTGAACGTAATTTTTTAAATGTTTATCAAAATGCGTTTATTGGGCAGAAATGCCTTCTGAAACATGTGAACTTTAAATTGCCTTAAAAACAAACTTGTCTGCCATCTGTAAATACCAATGAAATTGTTAAATTACGAGCCCAGTTGGTTTAGCCACAGAAAAAGTGAGGAACCTTTCTGCTAGCCTTGACTGGCTGAGATAATAGTTCGGATTGGTCTGCCATGTACAGTGCCTTGCGAAAGTATTCGGCCCCCTTGAACTTTGCGACCTTTTGCCACATTTCAGGCTTCAAACATAAAGATATAAAACTGTATTTTTTTGTGAAGAATCAACAACAAGTGGGACACAATCATGAAGTGGAACGACATTTATTGGATATTTCAAACTTTTTTAACAAATCAAAAACTGAAAAATTGGGCGTGCAAAATTATTCAGCCCCTTTACTTTCAGTGCAGCAAACTCTCTCCAGAAGTTCAGTGAGGATCTCTGAATGATCCAATGTTGACCTAAATGACTAATGATGATAAATACAATCCACCTGTGTGTAATCCAGTCTCCGTATAAATGCACCTGCACTGTGATAGTCTCAGAGGTCCGTTAAAAGCGCAGAGAGCATCATGAAGAACAAGGAACACACCAGGCAGGTCCGAGATACTGTTGTGAAGAAGTTTAAAGCCGGATTTGGATACAAAAAGATTTCCCAAGCTTTAAACATCCCAAGGAGCACTGTGCAAGCGATAATATTGAAATGGAAGGAGTATCAGACCACTGCAAATCTACCAAGACCTGGCCGTCCCTCTAAACTTTCAGCTCATACAAGGAGAAGACTGATCAGAGATGCAGCCAAGAGGCCCATTATCACTCTGGATGAACTGCAGAGATCTACAGCTGAGGTGGGAGACTCTGTCCATAGGACAACAATCAGTCGTATATTGCACAAATCTGGCCTTTATGGAAGAGTGGCAAGAAGAAAGCCATTTCTTAAAGATATCCATAAAAAGTGTTGTTTAAAGTTTGCCACAAGCCACCTGGGAGACACACCAAACATGTGGAAGAAGGTGCTCTGGTCAGATGAAACCAAAATTTAACTTTTTGGCAACAATGCAAAACGTTATGTTTGGCGTAAAAGCAACACAGCTCATCACCATGAACACACCATCCCCACTGTCAAACATGGTGGTGGCAGCATCATGATTTGGGCCTGCTTTTCTTCAGCAGGGACAGGGAAGATGGTTAAAATTGATGGGAAGATGGATGGAACCAAATACAGGACCATTCTGGAAGAAAACCTGATGGAGTCTGCAAAAGACCTGAGACTGGGACGGAGATTTGTCTTCCAACAAGACAATGATCCAAAACATAAAGCAAAATCTACAATGGAATGGTTCAAAAATAAACATATCCAGGTGTTAGAATGGCCAAGTCAAAGTCCAGACCTGAATCCAATCGAGAATCTGTGGAAAGAACTGAAAACTGCTGTTCACAAATGCTCTCCATCCAACCTCACTGAGCTCGAGCTGTTTTGCAAGGAGGAATGGGAAAAAATGTCAGTCTCTCGATGTGCAAAACTGATAGAGACATACCCCAAGCGACTTACAGCTGTAATCGCAGCAAAAGGTGGCGCTACAAAGTATTAACTTAAGGGGGCTGAATAATTTTGCACGCCCAATTTTTCAGTTTTTGATTTGTTAAAAAAGTTTGAAATATCCAATAAATGTCGTTCCACTTCATGATTGTGTCCCACTTGTTGTTGATTCTTCACAAAAAAATACAGTTTTATATCTTTATGTTTGAAGCCTGACATGTGGCAAAAGGTCGCAAAGTTCAAGGGGGCCGAATACTTTCGCAAGGCACTGTAGCACGCTTCTGTCTATAACATGAGCTGCTTAGTATGTGTAGGTAATCCTTTCTGAAGTGTCTTTTTTGAAAGATATCACAAAGAACTCCACAAGTGTTGCTAAGGCTCTCCACTTTCTGGAGGAAGCAGAGTGTGATACCTAAGGTGGGGAAAATTCCGGCATTTGATTGCAAATGTGGAGGGACTCGAAAAGAGAACACAGAAATCTGTAAAACACCTGTCTGGACGACATCTTCAAACTAAGTGTAACCATGGCATCCGTGACAGAGAGATAGAAGATTTCATCCATGTAAGGGAGTCTTGCTAGCTACATTTTCAGAAAAATATGGGTTTATTGGTGTTAAAATGCACACTACAACATTGTCCCAGCATCTCCAACACCTAATTCTCAGGACTAGTTTCTTGAAAGTAACAAACAACTAAATTCCCTCATTTTAAAGAGCTGGCTCCCCTTCAAAATATGATCTATTTTGTTTACTTCTTCTCCTAGTCTTCTTGGATCTCAGTCCAACATTCTGTGGTTGGTTTATTTGAAAGGGAATCCCAAAATCTCTTAATCTTATAGCCCACATCACAAACACAGTGAGTCAATGTGAACGGCTGCTCGACTGTATCCTATCCTAGAGCAACAGCAGCGGTAAGATTTCACACATAGTTCGGGCATATAATTAATATCAAAATCTATACAGACAGGAAAGCCTGTCTAGATATCCTTTCCCTCCCCAGAAATCTGAAATATATTTTTTTTGATAAAGAACACTGCAGGAGACAAATGCTGGTAATATACCTTGGTTAGCCATAGAGGATATGTTAAGATTCAATAAACATCTGTGCTCTGTTTTTACTGCACCCAGGGAGTCACACTGATCTCTCTTTAAAATCAATGTGTTATATTTCACTATTTGACCTTACTAGCATGCTTTATATCATCGACAAAGATTTATTCAACTTTGTCCCTGTAGACTGCGTGAAACGACAAAGGTTTAGGAACAATTCAGCGTTTGAGATGGACCACTAGGAATCAGGATGGCATCAACATTCCACTGCAACAGGCAAATATGTCGCCTGTTAGAATGTCTGAGATGACTATCAACAGGACACATGAGTGGATGTAGTAAGACCTTCCACCAACCTATCTGATTCTCAGGGTATAAGCTTCAAAAGAGAGAACAGGTGAGGAGAGGAGAAACGAAGGGAGGAGGGAAAGAGATAAATGGAGGAGTGGAGGCAAGGGAAGAAGTTAAAAACAAGAGGAAGGAAAGAAAAGTGAAGAGAGGAGAAGGGAGAAGGGGAGGAATGTATGGTTACAATCTGTATCAGCAGAACCTCTCTATTATGTGCTTCTGATCGGACAGTGAGAGGGTGTCAGCCGGGGTATCGCCATGACAACTATCTATTAAAAACCTTCTTACCCTCTTGCCAGGAGGGTTGTGGCCTTGTGACAGGAAAAAGAATCAGGAGGACGCACCATCCACTTCCTTTCTCTAAGGCAGGTGAACATCCTCTCCAATCTCTCTACATTTACCTCCCTTCTCCTCTCTGCACCTCACAAAAATTGCATCACCGGGTCTCCCAAAGGTTAATTTGACTTTTCTTTTTCCTCTGCATTGTCTGATCTGGCCCTGCACCCAATATCCGCACCCTGCCATCACTCCCTGCTAAACCGCAGTCTGGGAGCCCACAAAGCGTTATCTCTCTCCTAGCGCTGCGCGGCGCCGACACCCTCATTCAATAACACCGCTAGTCAGAGATTTCAAGCCCTGTTTAAAGGTCCACTGCAGCTGTTTTTTTTAATCTCAATATCAAATCATTTCTGGGTAACAGTTAAGTAACTTACTGTGATAGTTTTCAACTAAAATGGTCAAAAAGAAACCAAAATAGCTTCAAAGGCAATTTCTCAATCAAGAATGTTGCTGTCTGGGAGGAAAAGTGAAAATATGCTGTTATTGGTGGATAGGTTTAGAACTAGGGATGGGTAGCGTTAAGGTTTTAACGGTATTACTACTCTTACCAATACTGCTTATCCATCCGGGACTTGAACGGTGTTACTACTCTTACCAATACTGCTTATCCATCCGGGACTTTAACGGTATTACTACTCTTACCAATACTGCTTATCCATCCGGGACTTTAACGGTATTACTACTCTTACCAATACTGCTTATCCATCCGGTACTTTAACGGTATTACTACTCTTACCAATACTGCTTATCCATCCGGTACTTTAACGGTATTACTACTCTTACCAATACTGCTTATCCATCCGGGACTTTAACGGTATTAATGAATTAAGAACAGAATTAACATTGCATTATTTTTTTAAATTGTAAAATAAACAATAAATAAACAAATCACTATTATACACTCAGATGTTGTGATGATGGAAATGTAAAACAAATGAAATATTTTCCTGAAAAAGAAAAGACAGTGGTATAGAGCAACATGGGTGGGGCATGCAGGTAGGCTGTAAAAGGACTAACTGTTCTTAGCAGTTCTTCTGGAGAAAGATCAACATATTTGCCTTCTCTGGCAGAAGTCGGGACCTCTCCTGGCTTATTGTGTTCCCTGCAGTCAAAAATACCCTCTCGCTAGAGGTGGAGGAGGCTTGAGCAGAAAGGTAGCTTGTTGTGAGGAGGGGCAGAGTAGCTCTCTTCTCCCACCACCACATTACAGGATCTTCAGCCATGGGGATGGGAGGCAGGCCTTTGTAGAGCTCAACCTCTAGGTGAACACGCTCGCTGAGGGTGAGGGACAAGGTGTCCTGTTGGATCGTCAACCTCAACTCCCTGTCGTCCTCTGAGAACAGCTCCTCCAAGGCACTCCTTGTTTTGTTTAATGGAGGGACTGTCTCCTCCATTTCCTCTCCTTCTCCCTCAGACTCCTCCTGTTGCTGGTGCTCTGTGTCTGTCTGCTCCGGCTCCTCTGACAGCCCTGGTGTTGCTCCTGTCACATTGGCCTCAACAGTTGCCTTCCTCAGCCTGTTCCAGATGGTGTCACTCACCGGCCTCACTTTAAATGTGGGGTCCATTGCTGTGGCCTCATGCAGGAAGGCTTGAATGTCCTCATCCTGATAGCGCTTGGAGAGGTTCCCCCACACCTTCTCTTTGATGGTTGCCACAAGCGTTGTATCTTCATGCTTCACAGTGAAGTTCTCTTCCAGTTTGTGGAGGATGGGTATGATCTGTCCACAGGTGGCATTCTTTTCATATGATACACACAATGTGGATGTATAGAGGATTCTCATGAACTGGACAAACTCCTCAGTCTTATGGAAGTCCTCGTCCTTCAGATGGTCCAGGTTGTCCTTGGTCATTGCTTTTCGCAGTCTTGGGTCCAAGGCTGCTGCTTGGATTGCTGGATACCGCTCCATGAATCTCTCTATCATTAGATAGATGAGTGAGTGAGTGTTGCAGAAGGCCCGAAACAACAACAAAAAACAACATACATTTAATTACCGCACACTTGAACATTTAATGAAATTGTTAAATGAATGAATGAAATGAATTTCTAAATAATACTTTAATAGATTAAACTGTATTCTTACCAAGGAGCTTCTGGTTTTCCTTCAAGACTGTTTTGGACATGGAGGATCTCTTGAACCACACGACCAGCTCTGATTCGGGCTGCCCATTTATCAACGGAAGTCATTTTGTAGATTTTCTGTGCTGCCAGATTCAATGAATACGCAAAGCATCCTATTTTTAGCATGTGTAGACTCTTGATGGAAACATCCATATTTCCAGCATTATCAACAGTCACAGCTAAAATCTTGCTCGGCTCTAACTCAAACTCTTCCAGAATGTCTGAGATCTCCTCTACCACTACTTCGCCAGTTTGCGATTTGTACACTGCCCTGGTGTGGAGGACATTCTGTTTTACACTGCCCTGGCTTGTGTAGTGCACTGTAACAGTGAGATAGTGGTCCTGACAGAGGCTGGTCCACTCGCCTGATGATGATGGCCAACTTTGGCACGTCCTTCAGCTCAATGATCACATTGAGTGCCTTGCTCATCTCCCTACAGTAAAACAAAGATTGTTTTCCTGTGTTGAATTATCATTATTGAATTATTGTGTTGTTATGTTTTGTATTATGGAGTGATGGGACTAACATACAACCCTTTTATACTACTATATCCTAAAATGTAATACAACTCAATATATACTGGTAGGACTGATCACCGACAATGAAAGAGAGAGCCAATAGAGAGTAGGTCAGAGACCTGGCTGGGTGGTGCCAGAATAACAACCTGTCCCTCAACGTAACCAAGACTAAGGAGATGATTGTGGATGATTGTGGACATCGACGGGGCTGTTGTGGAGCAGGTTGAGAGCTTCAAGTTCCTTGGTGTCCACATCACCAACAAACTAGAATGGTCCAAACACACCAAGACAGTGGTGAAGAGGGCACGACAAAACCTATTCCCCCTCAAGAGACTGAAAAGATTTGTCATGGGTCCTCAGATCCTCAAAAGGTTCTACAGCTGCATCACTGCCTGGTACGGAAACTGCTCGGCCTCCGACTGCAAGGAACTACAGAGGGTAGCCCAGTACGAACTAACCTGCCTGCCATCCAGGACCTCTATACCATGCGAGGTCAGAGGAAGGCCCTAAAAATTGTCAAAGAGCCCAGCCACCCCAGTCATAGACTGTTCTCTCTACTACCGCATGGCAAGCGGTACCAGAGTGCCAAATCTAGGACCAAAAGGCTTCTCAACAGTTTTTACCCCCAGGCCATAAGACTTCTGAACAGGTAATCAAATGGCTACCCGGACTATTTGCATTGTGTGCCCCCCCAAACCCCTCTTTTACGCTGCTGCTACTCTCTGTTTATCATATATGCATAGTCACTTTAACCATACCTACATGTACATACTACTTCAATCAGCCCGACTAACCAGTGCCTGTATATAGTCTTTATACTGTTATAGCCTCGCTACTGTTATTTTCACTGTCTTTTTTACTGTTGTTTTTTATTTCTTTACTTATCTATTGTTCAGCAAATACCTTTTTTAAACTTAAAAATTGCACTGTTGGTTAGAGCCTGTAAGTAAGCATTTCATTGTAAGGTCTACTACACCTTTTGAATTTGGTGCACATGACAAATAAACTTTGATTTGATTTGATACTGACAGACTGTTACCTAAAACCCTTGGACTCCACTGTTGCAAAGGAGTGTAGGCCTTTCACTATGAACTTGGTCACGGCTAGGTGGCACTCATTAACACTCTCCTCAGTCATCCTCCCACTAGCTGCCAGAGTGAAGGGGCTTTGGGCTTATCTTTGGCATGGACCAGTGGTATTAGAGAGAGGAGTGGGTTGGTTCATTTTAGCTGCAACTTTAACAAAAAAGTTGCAAAATCTTTAAATGGGTGATTGAATTTATGAACGCACTCATAGCTAAACAATCAGCTGGCTTATGGTTACTTTGATCATGAACGCATGTTCGCATAATTTAGCTAACACCATGTGTGGGCTCTAGGTTGCTAGCATACATACCTAACATAGATCGGGTAATGAGAGATGAGCTAGGCAGTCAAAAACTCTACATTTCTCTGCCTGTACATGATGCAATTTCGATAGATGTTTGGACAGATTCCTCGTGATTCCGCCCTTACAAGCAAAAGTCTTGTTGCACATGTGGCAACGAGCATTGTCAGCATTGACTCTGGTGAAGTGTAACCACACTTTTGAACGTTTAGCTCCCCCCGCCATCGTCACGAATTAAGAGCAGGGTCTTTCTGGAGTGTGTGTGTGAGCTGTAGCGTGTGAGAGACAGGCTCCACGCGAGAGAGATCTCTTCTGGATTGGGAATATTGAAAATGACTCATAGACAAATGTCTTCATCTTATTGCAACTGTCGTGTCTTTGGTATCATTAAAGTGAAGACTGTTATTTTATCAAATCAATTCTCTGTAATTATTATTACGTGATTAAACTAATCATGTAAATGTAATTAACTAGGAAGTCGGGGCACCAAGGAAAATCTTCAGATTACAAAGTTATAATTTTCCGAATATAACTCTTTAGATATTTTAATATCAGATCAATTAAGTCTTCTAATTAATGAATTATTCTTCACCTCATGTTAGTCTCATTCCAAACGTCATAAATTGTTGGTTATCTGCACGAACCCAGCCTTTACTATGAATCATCCATACACCAATTATCTTAATCATTTATTTACTAACTAACTAAATAATCACAGAAATGCATAAACAAACAAACAGTGGATATGGTTACAAGGAAAGGATAGGGGAGGTTCCATAGTGGGCTAAGCCGATATGACGGCTTGGTGGACAAAGGGAAGTGGGTGCGGACTGAGAAGGGCGGGAAAGACAACATTTCGGCAGATAATTTTAGAAAGAGAGGGTCCAGATTGTCTAGCCCGGCTGATTTGTAGGGTTCCAGATTTTGCAGCTCTTTCAGAACATCAGCTATCTGGATTGGGGTAGGTTTGGGCGAGTTGCTGTTACGTCATTTCACAAATAGTTTCATCTTTACTAATTCATTTTATACAATATCTAGACGCAAACCTCATAAAGGAAGCACCTATGTAAACAGAGTTATGGTAATGTATTGTCTTTCATGAGGTCACAAACATGAAAGAGAGAGAGAGAGAGAGAGAGAGAGAGAGAGAGAGAGAGAGAGGGAGAGAGAGAGAGAGAGAGAGAGAGAGAGAGATGCCATGATCTATACCCAGAAAGGGCCATGATAAAATGTGCAAGATAACATTTATGTATCAATAATAAATAGGACATGAATTTTCTTAATTTCTCCAGTACCGAAAGCAGAACCGATAACGTCAGAGCATATCGATACTACGGTCTTTCATTATTTAGCCCCAGAGCCCGTTTAATACCGGGTTTCGGTACACATCCCTATTTGGAACTCTGTCATATTGGTCAACTAGCTCATTTGCCTCATAGTGATGTCACCATGGAAGGCCAAAACTCCATCCCACCTAAACAAGCATGAAATATCAGGCAGTTTTTGTTAAAGTTAAAGTTTGTTAAATTTTAAAGTTTCCAATAGCATCCCAACGCACCATATTTCCATCCTGCACAAGCCTCGTGATAAGTGTGAGCCAATTAAAAACGACCACCTCATTGACACAACTCTGCAATAAAGATATGGAGTATGATGACAGGCCCAATGGCAAAGATTCATAATTTAACTGTGCATTTGACAATGGGTCAATTACTTTAACCATCAATTACATTTTTTAGACATTAACAGCTATAGTTCAAATTGTGAGATAGTTTGTGCTAGCCAAATTCTAAGCCTATTAATGAGTTACCGTTTCCCGAATTAACTCAAGAATATACCAGAATCTCGATATCATAGTAGTCAATCATTTCCTCATATCAGTCTTATTCTGAACATCACATAATCCTTTAAATCTGCACAAACCCGGGTTTCACTAATCATTCCGTACCACACAAATTGAGTTGATTTATTTATTTACTAACAAGCTAAATGATAACATAAGATACACATACACACAGTATAGGTTATTGATTGGAACTTAATACAATGACAACAGGTCCCTAGCGGACCAACACAATGTGACACGTGTTACATAAGATGGAGATTTAAAGAAAGAGAGAGAGCAAGAGAGAAAAGCAACACTTGGATAAATTTGTAAACTATGCTTAGTTTAGCCCTATTACCTAGCCCCGAACTGCCACTCTTATGGGTAAGAAGTGTAATGCATGTATTTACATGTTGAAGGTCTCCGTTCGGGTGTCTCTGATGGATATCTCCATTGGATATCGTTGGATGGCCTGGTCTTTTCGTCCTCAGGTGTAAAGCTCTGAATGTCCACAAGATGTCACAATGTCCTTTCTCTTAGTTGTCTGTTTCCTTGCACTCGTTCTGTAATAGTGGACTTCTCAGGATGGCTAATCATCAGTGTAGATGACCCCAGCGTGGGAACGAGAGCAGTGTAGACAAACAATGACTTGAAGAGAATAACCGAGTGGTCTTGCTTGAATTCGCCTTCTTAGATATAGTATTTAGGACAGCTACTCAACCATAGCATTGATTGCTAAGAGGCTCCTTTGTCTTCTTCAACCTTGTGCTGCGTTTCGTGGTCGTGACTAATCGTAGACCTAGTCTAGTATGTTAATTCTTAACTCACATGCTTTATAACCTCGGCTCAAAAGGGGGCGTTTCCGTCTTCATGACATGCTCTCTGTGTTCCCTGGGGCGTAACTAGTTACGAGGCAAGGTATAGAAAATATCCAAATTAAAGACGATAAAACTGTGTTTTTGTGATGATAAGACTGGGATTTTAGTTGTCTAAATGAGATCATAATATATTTTATGAAATGTATTATGATCTTGTTTAGACAACTAAAATCACAGTTTTATCATCACAAAAACACAGTATTATATTGTTTAATTTGGATATTTTCTATACAACGTAAAGTATGTAAACATCATATACACATTATGAAAACTCTTCAAGTTACAATGTTTTCGTTAAAATGTCCTCATTTAACTTTTAATAACATCATTATTCCCACCCATTCGGATTATGAAATATATTGTCCCCAAGTCCATTTATTTGATGTTTTAGTTTTGGGCTGTAAACTCTTCACAAGGCACAAAGACATTCCAGACACCCAAACTAGGTGCCATAAAACTCTCACCTTCAACCCTCTCCCCCTCTGTGGGAGAGAAATATCTCTGTAGAGCTGATCCACTGTAACCTGATCCTCAAAGGCCAGTCATGACAGGAGCAATTTGTCGTTGCTACATCCATTTTTGGATTTACAGTTGAAGTCGGAAGTTTACATACACCTTAGCCAAATACATTTAAACTCTGTTTTTCACAATTCCTGACATTTAATCCAAGTAACAATTCCCTGTTTTAGGTCAGTTAGGAACACCACTTTATTTAAAGAATGTGAAATGTCAGAATAATAGTAGAAAGAATGATTTTTTCAGCTTTTATTTCTTTCATCACATTCCCATTGGGTCAGAAGTTTACATACACTCAATTAGTATTCGGTAGCATTGTCTTTAAATTGATAAACTTGGGTCAAACGTTTCGGGTAGCCTTCCACAAGCTTCCTATAATAAGTTGGTTGAATTTTGTCCCATTCCTCCTGACAGAACTGGTGCAACTGAGTCAGGTTTATAGGCCTACTTGCTTGCACAAACGTTCTGCCAACATATTTTCTATAGGATTGAGGTCAGGGCTTTGTGATGGCCCCTCCAATACCTTGACTTTGTTGTCCTTAAGCCATTTTGCTACAACTTTGGAAGTATGGCGGCCTTTCAGGTTACGTCGATGTGGGACTCATTTTACTGTGGATATAGATACTTTTGTACCCGTTTCCTCCAGCATCTTCACAAGGTCCTTTGCTGTTGTTCTAGGATTGATTTGCAATTTTCGCACCAAAGTACATTCATTTCTAGGAGATAGAACACGTCTCCTTCCTGAGCGGTATGACGGCTGCGTGGTCCCATGGTGTTTATACTTGCGTACTATTGTTTGTACAGATGAACGTGGTTCCTTCAGGCATTTGGAAAATGCTCCCAAGGATGAACCAGACTTGTGGAGGTCTACAATTTACAATTGGAGGTCTTGGCTGATTTCTTTTGATTTTCCCAAGACGTCAAGCAAAGAGGCACTGAGGTTGAAGGTAGGCCTTGAAATACATCCACAGGTACACCTCCAATTGACTCAAATTATGTCAATTAGCCTATCAGAAGCTTCTAAAGCATTACATCATTTTCTGGAATTTTCCAAGCTGTTTAAAGGCACACTCAATTGAGTGTATGTAAACTTCTGACCCACTGGAATTGTGATAAAGTGAATTATAAGTGAAATAATCTGTCTGTAAACAATTGTTGGAAAGATTACTTGTGTCATGCACAAGGTAAATCCTAACTGACTTGCCAAAACTATAGTTTGTTAACAAGAAATTTGTGGAGATGTTGAAAAAACGAGTTTTAATGACTCCAACCTAAGTGTATGTAAACTTCAGACTTCAACAGTATACACTAACGTTCAAAAGTTTGGGGTCACTTAGAAATGTCCTTGTTTTTGAAAGAAAAGCAACATTTTTGTCCATTAAAATAACATAACATTTATCAGAAATACAGTGTAGACTTATGGTCAGACAGAAACAAAGACCTTTATTCTGAAACTTGTCAGTGTATTCTTGTTCTGAGAAATGAAGGCTATTCCTTGCAATAAATTGCCAAGAAACTGAAGATCTGGTAAAACGCTGTGTACCAATCCCTTCATAGAACATAGCAAACTGGCTCTAACCAACATGGAAAGAGGAGTATGAGGCCCCGGTGCACAACTGAGCAAGAGGACAAGTACTGTTGTGTCTTTGGCATTATTAAACTGAAGATTAATCTTTATCAAATTACTCTCTGTAATTATTATTACGCGATTAAACTGATTAATCATGTAACTATAATTAACTAAGAAGTCGGGGCACCAAGGAAAATATTTAGATTACAAAGTTATAATTTTCCTAATATAACTTTTCAGATATTTTCATATCTGATCAATAGTCTTCTGATGAATGAATTCTTCTTCACCTCACGTAGTCTCATTCCAAACATTGTAAATTGTTGGTTATTTGCACGAACCCAGTCTTCACTCTGAGTCATGCATACATGAATTGTCTTAAATAATGTATTTATTAACTAACTAAACAATCACAGAAGTGCACACACAAACAAACAAAGTAAATATGGTTACAAGAAATGATAGGGGAATGTGCCCTAGTGGTCTAAACCGGCATGGCGGCTTGTTAGACAAAAGGGGAAGTGGGGGTCGACTAAGAAGTCACTACAGAGTGATAATTATAACAATTGAAATGCTAATCCTTTGCACATGAACGCTCACTCATTCGGGAACAATTGCAATCAAAATATATATTTACACTCAGTGTGTCGTCGGGATCTCTGTTGAAAAGTTAGTTTCTGTTGGAAAGCGTCCGTTCTCTCTCTCTCTCTATGTCGTGGTTAGAATGGATAGTTCAATGGATAGTGACATTCATTCATGTCGTTATAGAATAGATGTTTCGGCGGTTGTCGGTCTTCACGTTCAATGAAACCTGATTCCTAGCTGCAGACTAGTAATTAATATCAAAGATTTGTTCTTATTCTGTCGGCATCGATAGTCTAAGAGTTTAACCACGTGGGATGGTTAAAAGATTCAGCAGTCTGGTCTCAAAACTTGGCCCTCTCGTTATCGAGGTAAGCTGGTCTGCAACCTTTGTCCTCTCGTAATTGAGAGCAACATTGTCTGTTGAGCAACTCTCAAAGTGGGGGTTTTATTCGGGAGAGCAAAAAAAGCTTTCTCATGACGCCAGATCGTAACTATGCTCATGGGCGGTCCTCTGATTTAGTTAAACTCAAAAGGGAATTGGAGTTTCCTTCATTAAACAGTCCAAAATCGCATTACACAATTTTACAAACAGTATCCTCCTCACTCATTCATCTTATACAACAATCATCTCATACCTGAGGCTATTATATAAACAGTGTTATGGTAATGTGGCCGTATTGTCTCCGATGAGTTTCACAAAATTGTACCAAAAGGACCAGTTTGTAGCTGGATTCTTCACCTATATTTTATACCTTCTCCAGAACATAAATGTTGTTCAGACCTCAAGTTCTGTGAGGTGGAAGAAATTCCTTTGTTCTCTTCTATGAAAACTCTACTCTCTCTCTATACTGTGGCCATGAGGAGATAATCTCCTCCAGGAATTTACGACCTCTCTCTGACCACAGCAACCTGGGTGTAGGAAACAGGTAGAGGGGGATGGGGCTTGCTGTACCCAAAAAGGGCAGGGTCATAACAGTGCATTAGAGTTTCTAGTTTGAGGAACAGACGTCTCACAAGTCTTCAATTGGCAGCTTCATTAAATAGTACCCGCAAACCACCAATCTCAACGTCAACAGTGAAGAGGCAACTCCGGGATGCTGGCCTTCTAGTCAGAGTCGCAAAGAAAAAGCCAAATCTCAGACTGGCAAATTAAAAAAGAAGATTAAGATGGGCAAAAGAGCACAAATACTGGACAGAGGAAGATTGGAAAAAAGTGTTATGGACAGACAAATCTAAGTTAGAGGTGTTTGGATCACAAAGAAGAACATTTGTGAGACACAGAAAAAAATGAAAAGATGCTGGAGGCGTGCTTGACGTCATATGTCAAGCATGGTGGAGGCAATTTGATGGTCTGGGGGTGCATTGGTGGTGGTAAAATCATTATTTATAACCTTGTCAATGTCTTGACTATATTTCCTATTCATTTTCCAACTAATTTCATGTAGTATGTTTTCATGGAAAACAAGGACATTTCTAAGTGACCCCAAACTTTTGAATGGTAGTGTACATGTACAGTGGGGCAAAAAAGTATTTAGTCAGCCACCAATTGTGGAAGTTCTCCTAATTTTCATCATAGGTACACTTCAACTATGACAGTCAAAATGAGAAAAAAAATCCAGAAAATCACATTGTAGGATTTTTAATGAATTTATTTGAAAATTATGGTATTTGGTCACCTACAAACAAGCAAGATTTCTGGCATTCACAAACCTGTAACTTCTTCTTTAAGAGGCTCCTCTGTCCTCCACTCGTTACGTGTATTAATGGCACCTGTTTGAACTTGTTATCAGTATAAAAGACACCTGTCCACAACCTCAAACAGTCACACTCCAAACTCCACTATGGCCAAGACCAAAGAGCTGTCAAAGGACACCAGAAACAAAATTGTAGACCTGCACCAGGCTGGGAAGACTGAATCTGCAATAGGAAAGCAGCTTGGTTTGACGAAATTAACTGTGGGAGCAATTATTAGGAAATGGAAGACATACAAGACCACTGAAAATCTCCCTCGATCTGGGGCTCCACGCAAGATCTTACCCCGTGGGGTCAAAATGATCACAAGAACGGTGAGCAAAAATCTCAGAACCACACGGGGGGACCTAGTGAATGACCTGCAGAGAGCTGGGACCAAAGTAACAAAGCCTACCATCAGTAACAAACTACGCCGCCAGGGACTCAAATCCTGCAGTGCGAGACGTGTCCCCCTGCTTAAGCCAGTACATGTCCAGGCCCATCTGAAGTTTGCTAGAGAGCATTTGGATGATCCAGAAGAAGATTGGGAGAATGTCATATGCTCAGATGAAACCAAAATAGAACTTTTTGGTAAAAACTAAACTCGTCGTGTTTGGAGGACAAAGAATGCTGAGTTGCATCCAATGAACACCATACCTACTGTGAAGCATGGGGGTGGAAACATCATGCTTTGGGGCTGTTTTTCTGCAAAGGGACCAGGACGACTGATCCGTGTAAAGGAAAGAACAAGTGGGTCCATGTATCGTGAGAGTTTGAGTGAAAACCTCCTTCCATCAGCAAGAGCATTGAAGATGAAACGTGGCTGGGTCTTTCAGCATGACAATGATCCCAAACACACCGCCCGGGCAATGAAGGAGTGGCTTCGTAAGAAGCATTTCAAGGTCCTGGAGTGGCCTAGCCAGTCTCCAGATCTCAACCCCATAGAAAATCTTTGGAGGGAGTTGAAAGTCTGTGTTGCCCAGCAACAGCCCCAAAACATCACTGCTCTAGAGGAGATCTGCATGGAGGAATGGGCCAAAATACCAGCAACAGTGTGTGAAATCTTGTGAAGACTTACAGAAAACGTTTGACCTGTCATTGCCAACAAAGGGTATATAACAAAGTATTGAGATAAACTTTTGTTATTGACCAAATACTTATTTGCCACCATAATTTGCAAATAAATTCATAAAAAATCCTACAATGTGATTTTCTGGATTTTTTTCTCTAATTTTGTCTGTCATAGTTGAAGTGTACCTATGATGAAAATTACAGGCCTCTCTCATCTTTTTAAGTGGGAGAACTTGCACAATTGGTGGCTGACTAAATACTTTTTTGCCCCACTGTATATATAAAATATAATCTTGTTTTATTCTGATGTTTGTAAACATTGTAAATATAAACAAACACTAAATAGCCTCATAACATGGTTAAAACAATACTTTTTATATCATGGATGGTATGCTTTTTACCAAAACAAAAGCAGGGCAACCATTTTGTCATTGTTTCATCTGTGGATTTGCAATTTAAACAGCTGCATATTATCAATATATAATTGTGTCACCAACAAAAAGGTAAACAATAGGTCTATAGCAAATGCAGTAAATGCAATTCATTTTTCAAATGTAAATAGCCCTTTTCAGTAGTGCTCAAAGCATGCCATTCCATGAGCTCAGTGTTTCTTTTTCAACTCAAATCAATGAGCCCAATCAGTCCTCCATGATAACAAAATCATAAACAACAGAGTAGGGCTGGCTAATAAATCCTTAGTTTTGGGGTCATGCTCAGGTAAAACAATTTGGCTAATCTATACTTCAATATTTCCAAGTCCTATTCTTGAAGATCAAGGGGTATAACATTTTTTGGAATGACTGAAATTCTTTGGTTTTTAATGTTATTATATAATTTAATCATATTATTATATTTAATAGAAAGCGATGGGTTAGAAGAAGCCTGCATAACCAATAAAGTAAAATTGAACATCCATATATGGCCAGCTATGTAAACTTTAACATGGATTTATCCTGCAATAGACGTCGGTTGTCTTCTTCCTAGTGCCTCCTCAGGGGAAAGTAATCTAAAAGTAACGGAATGTAATCAGATTACATTACTGAGTTTGCGTAATCCAAAAGTTACATTACTGATTACAATTTTGGACAGGTAACTAGTAACTGTAATGGATTACATTTAGGAAGTGACCCACCCAACCCTGATGTCGGATGACAAAGCTGACAACAATGTCGCTTTGAGGAAGTATTCCCCCCTTCAAGGATATTAAAGTTGTAAGATAATGAAAGATAACTTTTACCACAAATATTTTTTCTTTAATACAAAGCTGGATGGTAGTTTCATAGCTTAAGTTATTTTAGTCTTCCTTACATAGAGTACAGCTTATATAGCTTCTGAGTCAGAAGTTATGACTGTGTGGCTACATTTGGTTCTTTATCAAAATTTGACAGAGACACATCCAGCCTGGGCTTTAATCCAAGAACCCGTGTCACCAAGCCTGGGCCTTCCTTAACAAATCACCATCGATCCTGCATCCTCCTGGGCATACATCTGCCCAGCTCATCCTCTCAATGGAAAGCTGGGCCTCTGAGTTCAACAAATAAACAAAGACATGTCAAACAGAGGGAGAGATGTGAGGAGCAGGGAGAGAGAGAATGCGAGAGATTCAATTGTGGAGAGAAAGCAACAAGCATTATTCCTACAGTAGCTACATCAAAGTGGTATATTAATGATAATAATTAGTTGGTGTTAGCACGGAGCTTATGGGCAAAATCCCACATGGGCCACATACTGATGATGTGTGTGTGTGTAGGTTGCATGGGAAAATTAAGTCTGCTAAGCATATTATTAACTTTACAGCACCTGAGGTGGACGCTACTCTGGTAATACTGCACTGTGTATGTGTGTGTGTGTGTGTGCGTGCGTGTCTGCATGCGTGCGTGCGTGTGTGTGTGTGATCCACAGTGGTTGAGTCATTTTCATGGTCTGTATGAGCGTTTGTACTTGTTAAATGTCATGTGGCTGTAGCCACCACTCCTCACCCTTCACTCTCTCAATCAATAGTCCACCTGGACAACCGGCTAGCCTGTCACCAACTCATTACAGAGCTGTGCATGTGTAGTTGTGTGTGTGTGTGTGTGTTACGCACATGGTAAGATGATCTCCTCTCTCTGTCCAGCGGCTTGGTGACGAACATCTTGCCGGCGACAGGGTCGATACTGAACACCTCATTGGGTGGCTGGTCCGCTCCCACCCCTGTGATGCTGTATCGGATGGAGATGTTCCGGTCCTGGTCCGAACGGATCTGCAACAAGACACACAGACACAGAATGTCCGTTTTTACTCTGTGGTCTACTACTGTTTCTGAAATGGATTTCATCTTTCATAACACATTCAATCATTGAGTAATATGGGAGATTGGAGAAAAAACAAAGCCT